>NW_026613822.1:10000-31506 GCF_903798145.1 Danio aesculapii | reverse complement strand
TCTTTGATTTGGCCCACCATCCCATTTAAGAAGACAGGGAGAATGTTGGGGAGGTGGTTGAGGCAAATATCTCTGACACAGATTGTCATATCGAGTTTAATGTAACCTTTTGTTTGTTTGATTTGTAATTTCTGTTGTTTTGTAAATTACTCTGACTTTTAGCAGACATCAGCGAGCAGATCAAGGCAAAGACAGGATTATATTATTATCCCATTATATTATTGGGATTGTTAATGTTTTTCATTCATTCATTTTCTTTTCGGCTTAGTCGCTTTATTAATCTGGGGTCGCCACAGTGGAATGAACCGCCAACTTATCCGACATATGTTTTACACAGCGGATGCCCTTTCAGCTGCAACCCATCACTGGGAAACACCCATACACTCTCATTCACACACATACACTTCAGACAATTTAACTTACCCAATTCCCCTATAGTGCATGTGTTTGGAAACCGGAGCACCCGGAGGAAACCCACGTTTCACACATGGGAAACATGCAAACTGCACACAGAAATGCCAACTGACCCAGCTGAGGCTCGAACAAGCGACCTTCTTGGTGTGAGGCGATTGTGCTACCCACTACACCCCTGTGCGCCATTAGTTAATATAATTCATGAAGACTTTGATGTAATACAGTTTCCTTTATTTACCTTCAGCCCACAGCCCTCAATCATGTTTGGTTTTTGGCCTTTCATAAGAAAAAGTCTGGGCACCTCTGATTTAAACGCTGCATGATGTGTTTACTTGTGTTATCTTTGACTAATATTTGATGATCTGAAACATTAAAGTGTAACAAACATGCAAAAAACTAAGATCACTGAGGGGGCAAACACTTTATTGAGTGAGTGCACTATTCTGTGCTTCTGAATGTCTGTGTTTACATTTCTGTCATGTTTCGGCTGGTGCAAACAGCCCAATTGCTCATCACTGCAAATCTCATCACGTAGTGTGTTGTTAGGAACACGGGGTGACAATGTAACCTGCTCACCTAATGTTTACACTCGTAATATTTATATTATTTGCTAATTAATAACCACCTCATGTGGAACTCTGAATCTGCGTCTCATTTCAGAGTCTGCTACTGTCCACCAGAGGTCACATTTCAGTCACAGACGCATGCTTTAAGAGCCTTCATGACTGAATGAATGAAATACGCTGTTTACCACCAAGGCAACCCGGGGTGCTGAAATATAATCGCTAAACTGGCATTGGGCGGGTTAAATGACCAAAACAAAGACAGACAATCTGGCATGTAACACATGTTCAAAGCAGAATATCTGACTTTAACATTGTTTTTCAGACACTTAGCATGTTTCTTAAGTATCTGCAGACATATCATGGTATTATTATGCATTAGAGAAGTCAAAAACTCACATACAGCACCTTTTTCACACCACAGTCTACATACAGTATATACAGTTGACGTCAGAATTATTCACCCCCTTTGATTTATTAATTATTTTTTAATATTTCCCAAATGATGTTTAACAGAGCAAGGAAATTTTCACAGTATGTCTGATAATAATTTTTCTTCTGGAGAAAGTCTTATTTGTTTTATTTCGGCTAGAATAAAAGCAGTTTTTAATTTTTTATAAACCATTTTAAAGTCAAAATTATTAGCCCCTTTAACCACTTAAGGCCCAAGGTGCTTTTTTTACATGCATTTTTTTATTTCTCTTTGCTATTTGGGCTCAATGGAACCTAATTAAAATAAAAATCTAAGTATTATCTTTTGATATGATGTACTTTTAGAGAAAATGATGTCCATATATGTGGACTCGTGGTCCGAATTTACATTAAACACTTTTTTCCTGTAATTTTTTTAATGCAACAAAATATAACAAAATATATAACGTATAACAAAATGTTTTTTTTTTGGCTATCAGAGAGTAAAAACTATTTTATCCCCATTTTGGACAGTTAAAAATAGGGTTTGGGTCGAGACATTTCATATGCTGCAAAACAGTCTGTAACAAAATATAAAACATTCAAAGTATTTTAAAAAGCCACTTTTAAGTTTTAAAACACAATTTTAATGTCAATATTATTAGCCCCTTTAAGCTTTATTTGTTTTCAATAGTCTACAGAACAAACCATCATTATACAATGACTTGCCTAATTACCCTAACCTGCCTAGTTAACCTAATTACCCTAGTTAAGCCTTTAAATGTCACGTTAAGCTGTATAGAAGTGTCTTGAAGAATATCTAGTCAAATATTATTTACTGTCATCATGACAAAGATAAAATAAATCAGTTATTAGAGATGAGTTATTAAAACTATTATAATTAGAAATGTGTTGAAGAAATCTGCTCTCCGTTAAACAGAAATTGGAGAAAAATAAACAGGGGGGTGAATAATTCTGACTTCAACTGTATATATTTATATATGCACATAATGAACCATTTGTTTTCCTTTAACCATTATGTGTTATTTTAATCCTCACTTTTCAATCATCTCTGTTGTTTGATAGGTAAATCTCCAATCTTCGCCTCTGACTTTTTACCATACACAACTCTGATGTACGGGAACGGTCCAGGACACAAAATCACCAACAACAAGCGTCCAGACATACGCAAAGTTGACACTGGTAGGAAACTCAAGTTGTTTGCTGATTATAAAACACAAATGTCGTGAGTATTTTCCAGGGGTGTTGCTAGACATAAAGCTTTCCTCCGTTACTCTTATTACATTTCTTTCTTTCCACATTGTTTTAGTAAGCCCTTGGTATTTCTAACTGATGTTTTTCTAATGATCTGATCATATTCAGTGAAACACATTCGCAATCTAAGCATTAGAATGATTTCTACACAAATTAATTAGTTCATTAACAGATGTTAAGATTCACAAATAACTATTTAGCATATAAACATTAAGACAATCACATGCATAATGTTTTATAAGATCTGATGCCTGAATCCTGACCCTAAGTTTATGAAGTCTTACTTCTCAGACTCATTATCTAAATAAAAAAAAAGTCCATCTACATGAGTCAGTAATGTTTAGTCCAAATAAGATCAGCATCATATTATTAAGGACCTTTAGTTTCATTCAGTGCTTAAAGGGCACCTATTATGCAAAAATGATCTTTATAAGGGGTTTAAACACAGTTGTGTGCCAGCGGTGTGTGAATATCTCCAGCCTCTAATGCTAAACATAAATTAATTGTATTTTACAATAACAGTAACAGCAGTTATTTCTTACACCACAAGATTAAGGAAACGTCAATAGGCCTATAATAGAGAAAATCTGCTCTAAAAGTAAAGCTAAATAAATAGCTAAATACTATAAAAGTGTAAAGCTTTCACAACAAAGGTGGAAAGTTATTGCGTATCATGTTTAACAAACCTTTTACTACGAATTTTATGTAATTTTATGTTATTTTTTAAAGCAAGGTACAAAGAACAGACAATGGTGAACAATGGGGTTAGCAAAATATTCTTATTTTTGCTCTGAATTAATATTACTTTGCTTACCCAATTGGCAGATTATTTTCAAGCCAGGCTCATTCTGAAAACGTGGTCCCGTGGACGTTTCTGTAGACCGGGAGATGTGTATATTTGCAGATTATGTTTTCGAGAATCTGCTGTGCGCGCTTTTTTGCATCACGAACGTCTCTCGCCGAGTGCCGTTCGCATCCCACGCTGTTCTCGTGTAAACCCACCAGAGGGCGCTGTCGAACGACTGTCTGTCTGTCTGACCGACTGACTGAATGATTGACTGGGCGACTGGCCAATCGGCTGACCCACCCTCCTCCTTCCCTAAACCCAACCAGTTTTACCAATTGACCTGCCCGCTCACTTACTTCCCTAAACCCAAGCAACAATTTACAAAAGCCGTCCAGAAAAAGAAAAGCCCTCGTCTGATTTTTACCAAGTTTCCAGATTTTACCACATTCTCACCCTGTTATGAACTTGTTCACTTCATTTTTTGGATTCTGTTTTTATCTTACCTGATTTCTGGAACCGCTCTTCCTCGGACTCGAACCCGGATGTCGTGGTCAGCTCCTCTCTGCGTCTCAAGTCCGCCAACGTACACGACGAGCTAATCGAACAAACTGGTTGCAGCGGGAAAGCCTTCCACACGGAGGTAAGCAGTCAGCCGATAAGCGCGTAAAGGAGCGGTGTCATACCACCCCGCAGCGTTCGCTTAAATAATTAAATGCAGTAATAGGGTATATGTCGAACGTCACGTGACCAAACCGGATCCCTGGGTAGAACACTTCCGCTCATCGCCAGTTCATTTGCGCCATCGGTTTGTTATTGACAGTAGTGTTTTATACGTTATATAATAGAGTATATGCGCAACTTTAGCGTTCCAGTCAACCTAGATAAAACACTTTTTCACTCTCCGCTAATATGGCGTTGTTTTATACAAGAAGCCTCCAGGAACTACTAAAGTTAAGCATCAGAGATGTCCACCGGATATGCTCATTATCATCTAAATGTCCGGCCACCAAATTGGACAAAGGATTTAAATTGTATGTTTCATCATACATAATGGATTATGAAGGTATGTAAGCCAGCGGAATTGAAATGCTGTACAATGTCTCTACGTTAACTAGCTAACGCTATAACGTTACTTAGTCTGCCGTATGGATCTACATATTCACATTAACACATTGTGAATTTTTGCACCAGTATCAAATAAAGACAGGTTGACTGGTCAGCATTAGGGCAACCTGTCACAGGTCTATGAAGAAGTCCGAGACACCATTGAAGTTCATTGGTTCGAGTCCCAGCTGGGTCAGCTGGCATTTGGCATAACCAGTCAGCTGTCATAACCAGAATAGATGAATAAACTTACTCTAAACAGCTACTCTCACTGACAGTATTTACACGACGTATTGACGTGAAGCTAATCCACGAATCACAGCACATTATGTTAGCTGACCAATCAGAGCCTCTTGAGGGCGGGTCTTTTGAAGGAACTAGGAAATATGACAGTGGTTTTCGTGTTAGCCGAGTAGCTGTATATAATCAAAGTAAGGTATATAAAAAAAAATAACATGATGTTTTACAAGTGAAGCACGAGAACACACTGCTTTGCATCTTATTAACACAGGTCTGTCACAGGTCTATGAAGAAGTCCGAGACGCCACACAGCCTGAGAGTAACGTTATGGATGGTGTTTGTTCAAGTTCAGAAACTGTTTTTTTTTGTATATTTGTTTGTTTTTAAGCCGTTCTGGCTTAAAATAAGAATCTGTGATCATGACTAAGTCTTTTAGTTGTCCTGAGAGTCCCTTGTTCTATCCAGGTTGACTGGAACGCTAAAGTTGCACATATACCCTATTATATAACGTATAAAACACTACTTACTACTCACTACTGTCAACAACAAACCGATGGCGCATATGAACTAGCGATGAGCAGAAGTGTTCCACCCAGGGATCCGGTTTGGTCACGTGACGTTCGTCATATACCCTATACCAGGGGTCACCAATCTCGGTCCTGGAGGGCTGGTGTCCCTCCAGGGTTTAGCTCCAACTTGCCTCAAAACACCTGCCTGGGTGTTTCAAGTATACCTAGTAAGACCTTGATTAGCTTGTTCAGGTGTGTTTGATTAGAGTTGGAGCTAAAATCTGCAGAACACCGGCCCTCCAGGAACAAGTTTGGTGACCCCTGCCCTATACGTACCTATGGCTACATAATTCGCAGTCTCCAGAAACGTCCACGGGACTACGTTTTCAGAATGAGCCTGGGTTGATTATTTTGCTTATTAACCCCCTAGGGCTCCTAGGGTATTTTAGCTCGTAAGTGGCTATTTAAAATACTTTATATGTTTTATAATTCGTTACAGACATACAGTGTCATTCTGCAACTGTTTTGCAGCAAATGAAATGTCCCAGACACTATTTTTTACTGTACAAAATGGGGGAAAAATAGTTTTACTCTCTGAAAGTCAAAGCAAGTAAAAAAAAAAATTCTATGTTAAATATGCATTAAAAAAACTCAGGGAACAGTGTTATATGTAAATTCAGACCACGAGTCCACACATATGGACATCATTTTTCTCTAAAAGTGCATCATATCAAAAGATGATACTTAGGTTTTTATTCTAATTAGGTTCTAATAAGCCCATATAGCAAAGAGAAATGAAAAATGCATGTAAAAAAGCACCTTTGGCCTTAAGAGGTTACAGCAAAACTCACTTAGTTTAGATTTATTATTTATATATGTTTTGCTCATCTACAGAAATACTTTTTGATTTATTGAAACTAGAAACAAGACAACAATTCAAGCAAGAAAACACTTTGCAGTGCTGGCATTACCACTAATAATTAATACCCTTATTTACCCTTTATGTTAATTAAATTGTAGCTCAATGTTTTTACGGGGGCACAGCAGATTTATACCCCTGGTATTTACTGTTGTTCTGTATGTTTGTCAGCCGATAAGGATTATATCCAGCAGTCGGCCGTCCCGCTAGACTCGGAGACCCACGGGGGTGAGGATGTGGCGGTGTTCGCCCGCGGGCCCATGGCGCATCTCTTCCAAGGCGTTTATGAGCAGAACTACATCCCACACGCCATGGCCTATGCCGCATGCATTGGGGAAAATCAGCAACACTGCGCTATTACTGCAAAACCAGACAATCCAGACACATCCACTGACTCAGGGAAACTCTGCCCAAAACATGCCTGTCTACACCTGGACCATACTGATGATTAGCGCACTGATGAGGATTTTACTGCACTGAGAGACATAACGCTCATTTTACAGCTCCTCTACAGTTAAATTGTTGAGTTTGACCTTTTTTTATGTATTCAGAGGATGGCTGGAGCACGTTTAGCCTAGCTTAGCTTAGCATAAATCATTGAATCAGATTAAACCATTAGCATCTCGTTCAAAAATTAAAATTGATTTGATAATATTCATATCAGGTGGCATGGTGGCTCAGTGGTTAGCACTGTGGCCTCACAGCAAGAAGGTCGCTGGTTCGGGTCCCAGCTGGGTCAGTTGGCATTTGGCATAAGCAGAATAGACGAATAAACAGCTACTCTCACTGACAGTATTTACACGACGTATTGACTTGAAGCTAATCCACGAATCACAGCACATTATGTTAGCTGACCAATCAGAGCCTCTTGAGGGCGGGTCTTTTGGAGGAACTAGGAAATATGACAGTGGTTTTCGTGTTAGCTGAGTAGCTGTATATAATCAAAGTAAGGTAAATGGAAAAAATAACATGATGTTTTACAAGTGAAGCACGAGAACACACTGCTTTGCATCTTATTAACACAACCAAGCCTTGAAAATACACTGAGGACCACCCCTTTAAATACTGTTAGCAGTGTATTGATATGATCTCGCTCAGGTGCACAGATAAATGATGCTGAAATTAAATATAGATATAGTTTCCAGCTGTGTTCTGAAGGGCTGACAGCTGTTTGTTCTTCCAGTTTGATCTCCGCATGTCTGATGGGCTCAGCTAATTAAAGACAGCTCTGTGGGTGGAGCACATTTGATGTCATTATTACACACACACACACGGTCATAAATAATAAATCACACCCAAAGACTGGTTATTTTTAGCGTAAGTCATTAATGCAGCAGGTTGAACATCTGCTGCACGTCTAATCCAGCATCAGAAGAGTGTGTTTCAATTAAAATTGTGTCGATTATTGTTTAAATTGACTACCCTGCCCCTACTTTCTGCCCCATTGACTTCCATTATAAGGACATTTATTGATTGCAAAGGCATGACAGCACATAATCATGCATTCTTGATTGTTGCTGACTTTCCCCGTTGGAAAAATGGGCTCATTTTTACTGTTGATCATCAGTTCCAGTTCAAAAAAAGCATATTGTTTGGCTTTTATATAGAGTTATATTGGTAACACTATAGTTTAGGTCACAATTCACGATATAAGCAAACCATTAACTAACATTACTAGCTTAATAAACCACTAATTAGCTGTTTATTAATAGTTAGTAAGGTGGAAGGTTTTGAGGATTAGGGATGCAGAATAAGATCATACTCCTAATGAACGGTTAGTATCTTAATAATGGGCAGGTATAAGCCAGTAGTTAATAGCATGAATTGTGGCCTAAACTAAAGTAGTAAAGTATGTATTGTAATGTAATGTGTGTATTTATATAGCGCATTTTATCGTGTATTGGCTGATTGTGCTTTACTATCAATGGGGGGGGAGCGGGGTTGGGGGGCGGTCTCTCCACACCCCACCACCAGCGTCCACTTGGATGATGCGGCAGCAGCCACAGGAGAACAGCGCCAGTACACCAGCTATAGGGGGAGTGGAGAGACAGTGATAGAGCCAATTCGGTGGATGGGGATGATTGGGCGGCCATGATGGTTAAGGGCCGAAAGAGAGAATTCGGCCAGGACACCGGGGTTACACCCGTACTCTTTCCCTGCTAAAAAAATCTAGCTTCAACCAGCCTAGGCTGGTTTTAGCTGGTTGACCAGCCTGGTTTTAGAGGGGTTTTGGCCGTTTTCAGGCTGGTTTCCATCCATTTCCATCCTGGTCTTAGCTGGTCAGGCTGGAAAATTACCAGCTAAATCCAGCTAAAACCAGCTTGACCAGCCTGGTTTAAGCTGGACAGAGCTGGTTTTGGCTGGGAGCCAAGCCTGACCAGCTAAAACCAGGCTGGAAATAGCTGGAAACCAGCCTGGAAATGGGCAAAACCCCTCTAAAACCAGGCTGGTCGACCAGGTAACCAGCCTAGGCTGATTTAAGCTGGATTTTTCAGCAGGGTTATCAGAAGTGCCATGAGAGTCACAGGAGAGTCAGGATCTCGGTTTAACGTCTCATCCAAAAGACTGCGCTCACTTACCGTATAGCGTCCCCTTCACTATACTGGGGCGTTGGGACTCACACAATAACTTCTATTGTTTTCAATAGTAAGAAAATGGGTGTCAATTACTGCATAATAGTAATTATTACAACAAAACTCCTCTCAAAACTAAAAATTAAATGGAAAAAGTATTATTAATTAAAAATAAATTTGATTGAGTTTACTGGAAAAGCCCTTACAAAAAAACCCCGCAGGAATCCTGCAGGAATATTATGCAGATTTCCTACAGGATTTTCAGCTCATTTTCCTGTAGGAATACCTGCAGGAAATTTATGCAGGGATTATTCCTGCAGGAATTACAATCCTACAGGTTTATTAAAATATACAGTTCCAGCAGGATTATCGTGCAGGACAGATATGAAATTTCACAATGAAACAATGTATTTTCACAATTTTTTATTAAAATTGTAAAAAAAAAAAAAAAAAGAGAGAGAAAAAAAGAAAAAAGTAGAAAACCAAAGCAGAATCCAATTCACAGCAGGCTGCATTTACTCCATTTCCCTAAAAAAAAGTAAAGAAAGTAAGTGGTATAGTTGGTGTAGGGGAGAATGCAGTCTGTACAGTATAAAAAGCATTAAAGCTATGAACCCATAAACAACCAATGCACTCTTTTCACAAAACTGTTATGATGTGTTTAACGGTCATCAACATCCTAAATACCTTAAAGTTTTTAATATTTAGATTTTTTAAATGTATGTACATTTATATGTATTTATGTATAATATAATCTTTGCGTCAAATTACAAAAAACAAATGATCGCTTATGCGAGGAGTATTTAATGTGTCTATGGGGACAGGATCGTAGATCTGACATCATTCCCTCTTCAGGCTGCCATTATCAGTCTGACTATTTTATTTTCCTTTTTCTGTAAGTCTTGATAACACCATCCTGGGGTTTTCCTTTTATTATTTCAGCAAATAGAATTGTGAAAAAAAATATTTGTTGTACTCTCCAATTCACAAATGTGATAAGTGTGTGTGTGTGTGTGTGCGTGTGTGTGTGCGTGTGTGTGTGCGTGCGTGTGTGTGTGTGTGTACAAATTATTACCTTACTCGTAACTTGTGCTCATCATTTAATTTTTCCAAGTGCTGCCCTGATAACTTTTATTGGTACATCTGGAAATTTCTTCTGTGCTGTGTCTGTAAATTCCCCTCTCCTGAACATCCTCCTCCTGAGAGTTTCTTTGTTGTCTAAAGAGAATACTTAAATACTTAAAAAATACTTAAAAAGTTGAAAATACATATCTTCAATCATGATTATGGGCCGGTATAAGTTTCTTGTGGTGTGATAACTTTGGATAAAAATATCACGATATTGTGATTACTGCTCTAAAATAAATTATTTTTAAATATCAGAGTAAAAAAAACAACTTTAACACAATATATTTTATTTTAGGAAAGATTTAAAATATTTTGTAACAGTAAACATGTCAGGCTAAATAATTACAATAAATTATTGACTTCTGCTGTCTTCATTAGTTTCAAAAACACAGATTTCTTAACAACACATAAAAACCTTTACAAATACCTCAGAAAAGGTCTAAAACTGTGGCTGGTGAACTTTAATCCTCATCGGCAACATCCACAACATCTCCAGGTTTAAAGTTATTTTTCAGTAGGTTCTTTTTAGGAACAATGTCAGGTCGTTCCCTTCATTCCACTAGGACCCACTTTCTAAGATAGATAGATAGATATATATATATATATATATATAGACAGACAGACAGACAAACCCACACACACACAAACATATATACACACAAATATATATCATTCATTTATCTGGTGGCTTCAACTGACTGTATCCATGACAACAGTTTTACCTTATGTCAACCTGCCAACAGGTAGTTTGCTGTCCGACCGGCGATCAAAATGATTTCTGAGGTAACAAAAAACGACATTAGCATCAATTATAAGCAGTAAATTATAAAAATATAATTAATATAGCCATTTTTTAAATTAAGTTTTGATATAGGCGCCGGCGGTAGTAGGCCTGGGTATATTACGTTAGCGAAATACTAGTATTGTTAACGTGATCTCGGCTTTAAAAGGGAAAAAAAGCATTTGTTTTGGTGTTACAAAGCAATTTACTGATTTAACGTTAAAATAGATCAGTAATTATAGCATTTTAACGATAAAATAACTTAAGAAAAGTACTTTACCTTCAGAAGACGGTTGGTGACAGTTGACTGACGATTCATTTTACCGGAGAATGTAAACTACATTGTTACGCCAGTAGGTGGCGAAAACGAGCGTCTTTTTAAGCGTGAAAGACTCTGTATGAACCTGTAAAGCAGATTTATTAAAACACACGTATTCCACAAAGAATTTATTTTCTTAAAGAAAAAAGTATTTTTATAAAGAATGTTTGTTTTCATTTTTAACCAAGTCCATTTGCCAAATAATACACACACATATTAGTAGTAGTCATTATTAACTTAAAATATTGTAATTATTATACGTTTATAAAATAGACCTAAACATTATTGGCAGCAATGTATTCTCTAATTTAAATTTTGCATTTATATCTTATTTTATTTAAAATGTTTATAATAATTTACTAATTAAATTTACTTTAACACTGCAGAAAACACATTATGCAATCCAACTAACAATAACCCTAACCTGCTTTTTTTAAAGGATAAAAATAGAATAAAAAGTGTACTTAAACGAAGAGGCACCAGTTCCAGCTGCCACAAAAAGGCAATGGACACAGAATAAGGCTCAGGTCAAAAAGACAGAGAATCAGGGATAACAGCAACAAACATTTTAAAAGAATGAGGGATGGACTCTGTTGAACTCATAAAATGCACAGACATACATTCAACATGTGTCCACCTCACAGACAGGTCTTGCAGTTTTTTTTTAATTTTGCATCCAACCAAACAGATGGGAGTTGAATTAAAATAGCTGCATTGACATTTTAATAAATGAAATAAAAAAGTATAGAAATAAAACGTAAAAGTGTAGAGCTTGTTTGTTTGCATAAATGCATAATTTGAATGGTTTAGAGTAATGGTTGATTTTTATAATTGCCTATAATCTATTCATATACTTTATGTATTTATTCATTTTTTGTTTGTTTGTTGTATTGTTTATCTGTTAGAACTCATATTAAATTGCTACCAACAGCAAGTGACAGAATTTCTTTCTTTCATTCCAATTACAACAAATAACTCCTGCAAGTCCTGCAGGAACGATAAAATCCTGCAGGATTTGTTACTTGCTTGGATTCATTGTAAAACCTGTAGGAAATTCCAGCACATATCGTCAATGTGTCCTACAGGATTTTGTAATTCCTGCAGGACAGCAGCTATCCTGCAGGGGAAAAAAAGTAAATCCTTCAGGATTCCTGTAAAAAGTACTGCATGATTCTAAAACCTGTAGGAATTGCCTGCACATATTGTCATTTTGTCCTGCAGGATTTCATAATTCCTACAGGATACCAGCAGGTTCCTGCAGAAAAAAATGAAAATCCTGCAGGATTCCTGTAGGCTATTTTTGTAAGGGGGTATAGTTTACCGTAGTAAAGGCTAAAGTATAAAAAATACTATTAGTTCATGATAGTTCCTAATGATACTACATTATGTAGTGTAAATCATTAATGAAGAGTTGTAAATATATACACAATATAATGCGTATTCCTACATATTTTCCTTTATAAATTACTTAAGTATTTTAAATGTGTACCACCTGGTTTTATTGGATTTTTTGTTTGTGCTATTACATGCAATAGTTTGTTTCTGTTTTGTACAGCACAATAATCGCAGTAAATAACTGAACTGAACAATTCTGCCTCATGTGTTTCATTGACAGTTTTATTGATCACTAAAATATGACTGACTTGGATTTAAGTGGCTTTGATATAAAAATGAAAACTGCAAAAATAGCTTCGATGTAGCTAAGCTACTTTCGACAAGTAGCTTGTAGCTTAGCTTGCTACATTTCCCAGGGGGTAGCTTTTAGTGTAGTTAAGCTACAGTTTAAGCAGCTTGCCCAACAATGTAAGTAGATATTAACAAATAAGGATTGCCAGTTGGTTAAACATCGGTATAGTGTGTGTGAGTGTGTGAGACGGACATTTATAATAAAAAAGACATTTTATAAAGGCGTATGAAGCGTCAGGTGGATGCAGAAATTGTGCTAAACACCAGGTGGTGCTGTTTCACTGCAGGATGAAGGACAACAGCAGAAACTACTGGAAGAAAAAGATGCTGCAGAAGGCATCAAAGAGAATAAAAGCATGTAATCATTAAAGTTGAGCATTTCCTCTGCTCCTCAAAGAGAAAACATTGCTGCAGATCAGTATATTTCATCTACATACAGTGAAACTCTCCTGTGACTCTTCAGATGTGGATTTTAGATCTGGAAACAGAGATACGCTGTGCTTTTAGTTACAGAAATCAAAAGGAAACACTAATAAATATTGTTTTTATTAGAATTTATTAGATTTTTGTCTTTTATTGTCAGATTTTAAGCATTCATCTAGTAAGAAGTGTGTATTTAACGCACAATACATTCATTTGTATTCATTTAGGGTGGCACAGTGGCTCTGTGGTTACCACTGTGTCCTCACAGCAAAGAAGGTTACTGTTTCGAGTCTCAGCTGGGCCAGTTGGCGTTTCTGTGTGGAGTTTGCATGTTCTCCCCGTGCTGGTGTGGGCTTCCTCCAGGTGCTCCGGTTTCCCCTCAGTCCAAACACATGCGCAATAGGGGAACTGATTAACTAAATTGGCCGTAGTGTGTGAATGTGAGAGTGTTGGGGTATTTCCCAGTACTTGGTTGTGGCTGGAAGGGCATTCACAGTGTAAAGCATATGCTGGAATATTTGGCGGGTCATTCCACTGTGGCGACCCCTGATGAATAATGGGACTAAGCCGAAGGAAAATGAATGAATAAATGTATTAATTTATATTATGTATTTATATTTGTGGCAGTTCTCTTAACCGTAATGCACTTTAAATGTGGTTAATTCAATGGTTTTCATTACATTGCTGTAATTTTAATTAGATATTTATGCATTGAGTCATACAAAATGTGACAATTGCGATTAAAACAACTTATTTCATCAATTTTTATATTTATTTATTTTTGACACTGTAATTTTTCAGAAGGCTTATGATGAATTTGTGATTTGTGACATTATTCGCCCTCCTGTGAAATGGTTAATGATTATCAAATATTTCCCAAGTGCTGTTTAACGCATACAGCACATTTTGAAACAATAGTTTTAGTTAACTTAAGGTTAATTTGGTAAGTCACTGGACAACACTAGTTTGTTCAGAAGCCATTCGGGGAAAAATATAGTTTCTTAAGGCGGCTAATAATATTGACCACAACAATTTTACATTTAGTTTCTATTCCAGTCAAACTAAAAGAATTCTGCTGAGGAAAAATGTAATAACAAATACTGTAAAAATGTTTTAGCCTGATTTTATTTATATATATATTATTTTTTTTTCATCTCAGCAATGGTCTAAAACTCCTAAAAGAGTAAAAAAAATAATTAAATTAAATTCCATTATTTTCAGTAGGTATAAAATGGATGTTAATTACTGTATAAATATTAAAACAGTCTCAAAATTAAAATTTTAACTGAAAAAAAATATTATTAAACAAAAATAAATTTGATTAATTTTACTGAAACAAATCTAAGGGTACTTTACAGGCGTTTGTCCCTTTTTGACTATGAAGAAACAGCTATTGGGTTAAACAGCGATTAAAAAGAATTAAAATTTCACAGGAGGACGAATAATTAAGCTATAGGCATATATATTCATTAATTTACCTTCAGCTCAGTCCCTTTATTCATCAGGGGTCACCACAGCGGAATGAACCACCAACTTAAGCAGCATATGTTTTACGCAGCGGATGACCTTCCAGCTGCAACCCAGCACTGGGAAACACCCATACACACTCATTCACACAAACACTCATACACTACGACCAATTTAGCTTACCCAATTCCCCTATAGTGCATGTGTTTGGACTGTGGGGGAAACCGGAGCACCTGGAGGAAACCCACGTCAACACGGGGAGAACATCCACAGAAATGCCAGCTTGAACCAGCGACCTTCTTGCTGTGAGGCCACAGTGCTAACCACAGAGACACCGTGTTGCTGTTGGCCTATTTTAATCATCTAAACAGTCTTTTTTGTAATTGTAGTGAAAGCACCAGTGACGGAGGTGATTTGATACAACAACCAGGACAAAATCGGCCTTTTCACTAGTTGATTGTGTTACCATGGTCTCGACACATGAGTGTGTGTTTGTAACGGAGTCTGTGAACTTTCCCTCTGTCAGAGGCCTGTTCTCCTGCTCTCAGATTTCTGGGTTGATTTTCTCTGTTGGACCTCAAGCCAAACTTCACCTGATGCACATCCTCATTGAAAACCACTGACGTCTTCTGTTTTTCTAAAGTCCATATAAGCTCAGCTAATGTTATAATAATGAATGATTGTAAACTAGAGTATGACATTTTATAAACAATCTATACGTTGACATGAATCGGAATTTAATTTTTTCTGCTATGCTCTACATCCACTTAGATATCCGGCACTAAAGGACTGATAACCCAACTCTAAATGACTTTTAGTCCACCGAAATCACTGATAACTCTGCCCTAAAGCACTTATAGTCCCACCCTAAATGACTGATAGCTCCGCCCTAAAGCACTGATAGCCCCTCCTTAAACTACAGATAGCCCGGCACTAAAGGAAAGGTAGCTGCTCCCTAAACTACTTATAGCCCCTCCCCATGACTTATAGTCCTGCCCTAAACGACTTAAAGTTCTGCCCTAAATTACTGATAGCTTTGACCTAAAGCACTGGTAGCCTCGCCCTAAATGACTGATAGCCCCTCCCTAAATTACTGATAGCCCTACCCTAAATGACTGATAGCCCCACCCTAAAGGACTGATAGCCCCACCATAAAAGACTGATAGCCCGGCCCTAAATGACTGATAGCCCCACCCTAAAGGACTGATAGCCCTGCCTAAATGACTAATATGAAATGTGCTAAATAAATAAACTTACCTTACCTTGCCTTGATAGCCCCACCCTAAATGACTGATAGCCCTACCCTAAATGACTGATAGCCCCACCATAAAAGACTGATAGCCCCGCCCTAAAAGACTGTCGCCCCTCCCTAAAAGACTGATAGCCCCTCCCTAAAAGACTGATAGCCCCTCCCTAAATGACTGATAGCCCTACTCTAAATGACTGTTAGCCCCTCCCTAAATGACTGATAGCCCCTCCCTAAAGGACTGATAGCCCTACCCTAAATGACTGATAGCCCTACTCTAAAGGACTGATAGCCCTACCCTAAATGACTGATAGCCCCTCCCTAAAGGACTGATAGCCTCTCCCTAAATGACTGATAGCCCCTCCCTAAATGACTGATAGCCCTGCCCTAAATGACTGATAGCCCCTTTCTAAATGACTGATAGCCCCTCCCTAAATGACTGATAGCCCCTTTCTAAATGACTGATAGCCCCTCCCTAAATGACTGATAGCCCCTTTCTAAATGACTGATAGCCCTGCCCTAAATGACTGATAGCCCCTCCCTAAATGACTGATAGACCCTCCCTAAAAGACTGATAGCCTGTCCCTAAACGACTGATAGCCCCTCCCTAAAAGACTGATAGCCCTGTCCTAAAAGACTGATAGCCCCGCCCTAAAAGACTGATAGCCCTACCCTAAAAGACTGATAGCCCTGCCCTAAATGACTGATAGCCCCTCCCTAAATGACTGATAGCCCCTCCCTAAAAGACTGATAGCCCCACCCTAAAAGACTGATAGCCCCGCCCTAAATGACTGATAGCCCTACTCTAAATGACTGATAGCCCCTCCCTAAATGACTGATAGCCCCTCCCTAAAAGACTGATAGCCCCGCCCTAAAGACTGATAGCCCTACCCTAAAAGACTGATAGCCCTGCCCTAAATGACTGATAGCCCCGCCCTAAATGACTGATAGCCCTACTCTAAACGACTGATAGCCCCTCCCTAAACGACTGATAGCCCCTCCCTAAATGACTGATAGCCCCTCCCTAAATGACTGATAGCCCCACCCTAAACGACTGATAGCCCTACCCTAAAAGACTGATAGCCCCTCCCTAAATGACTGATACCCCCACCCTTAATGACTGATATCCCCTTTCTAAAAGACTGATAGCCCCTCCCTAAATGACTGATACCCCCACCCTTAATGGATGATATCCCCTTTCTAAAAGACTGATAGCCCCTCCCTAAACGACTAATAGCCCCACCCTAAACGACTGATAGCCCCTCCCTAAATGACTGATACCCCCACCCTTAATGACTGATATCCCCTTTCTAAAAGACTGATAGCCCCTCCCTAAATGACTAATACCCCCACCCTTAATGACTGATAGCCCCACCCTAAAAGACTGATAGCCCCTCCCTAAACGACTGATAGCCCCTCCCTAAACGACTGATAGCCCCGCAGCTTTATAACATCAGATTGCTAAATGAGTTTGTGTCTAGAATGTGAAATCAGGCGGGAGAATAAATGCATGTAAACTTCCTGAAAACATCTTGTTTTTACAGCTCTACTTGAAAGAGGATAAACATCGTTTTAATCAGAGGTAGCCTGTATGATCAAAGATATTTCCGCCTTCAGCGTCAACATCTTCAAGCGGAGTGTGTGTGTCTGTGTGTTGTACGCCTGCAGTAAATGCGGAGATGAAGTTTAATCCCTGAGAGGCTTCATACCGTGGTAAACAAACCGAGCATCTCTGAGACTCACATCAACATGTTGCACAAGAGAATTATTACACTGACTAGATCTGTGTGTGGGGCGGCACGGTGTCTCAGTGGTTAGCACTGTGGCCTCACAGCAAGATGGTCGCTGGTTTGAACCTCGGCAGGGTCAGTTGGCATTTCCATGTGTAGTTTGCATGTTCTCCCCATGTTGGCGTGGGTTTCCTCTCGCTGCTCCGGTTTCCTCCACAATTAATAAACTAAATTGGCCATAGTGTATGAGTGTGTGTGTGAATGTGAGAGTGTGTGGGTGTTTCCCAGTACTGGGTTGCGGCTGGAAGGGCATCCGCTGTGTAAAACATATGCTTGAATAGTTGGCGGTTCATTCCTCTGTGGTGATCCCTTATGAATAATTGATTAAGCCAAAGGAAATGAATGAATAAACAAACATAATCTAAAAATAAATACTTATTATTTGTAACAAAGTTATTATTACTTCAACTATTCAGTGTGTGTGTGTGTGTGTGTGTGTGTGTGTGTGTGTGTGTGTGTGTGTGTGGGACAGAAGGATGGATTTTAAATATGCTGACTTTAGTGATTTAAATATGCTGACTCTGCATTTCACCAACACAGCACAAATATCTAAATAAGAGACATTTACTAGTTCTGCTGCTTTAAATCAAGAAAAAACTGTTAAAGTATTATTACTTTATATTTATTACATAAGGTAAATAATTTCTTATGAATTGAACAACATTATTAATCCCATAAGGTGCATCATTTAACAAATGTAAGCATAATAATACAATATAGATCAATAAAAAAGGTTAAAGCACAATCAACATGCTTCATAACAGATAGACGTGTTATTTATTGTCAATTTTCTGTATATTACATTTTTAATATATTATTTAAACATCATCATCAGCATCATGTTGACAATTTATTATTATATTTACAATTAATATTATTATATTTATTATTTTATTATTATTAATATAAATATTAGACATTACTTTAATATTTAATAGTTCATTATAATTTATCATCATCATCATCTGTTGAATTTTTACATTAATAAAATGAATGTATTATTTATTTTTAATAAATTATTAAATCATTATTTATATTATTTTACTATACACATTCATTTAATATTTATTAATGTTTTATTAATCATCATCATCTTTTGATCAACGTAATTTATTTAATTAAAGAATAAATGTTTTATTTATTATAAATAAATTATTTGATAATTATTTATATAATTTTTTATTAGACATGTATTTAATATTTATTAATTTATCATCATGATAATCTATTGATCAATGTAGTTTTTTTAAAGAATAAATGTATTATTTATTATGAATATATAATTTTATCATTACTAATATTACTTTACATTACACATTAATTTAATATTTCTTAATTTATTATTAATCATCATCATCATCTATTGATCAATTTAAAATTTTACATTAACGAATGAATATATTATTTATTATGAATATATTATTTATCATTATTAATTTTCATTTTTAATACACACTAAGTCAGGCATGGGCAAACTTGATCCTGGAGGGCCGGTCTCCCTGCAGAGTTTTGCTCCAACACTAATCAAACACACCTGAACACCCTAATTAGTGTCTTCAAGATCACTAGAAAGCTACAAGCAGGTGTGTTTGATTAGGGTTGGAGCAAAACTATGCAGGGAGACCGGCCCTCCAGGATCGAGTTTGCCCATCCCTTAATTAAGTATTAATTATCATCATCATCATCTGTTAAAACGCTTGATTTTTACATAAAAAAGAAATGTATTATTTATTATTAATAAATTATTTTATGATTATTTAAATTATTTTCATTACACATTAATTTAATATTTATTAATTTATTAATCATCATCATCATCATCTATTGATCAACTTAATTTTTTTACATTAAAGAATAAATATATTATTTATTATGAATATATTATTTTATCATTATTAATTTGTAATAGACATTACTTAATATTTATTTTTATATTACTAATTATAAGCATCATCTGCTGAAACGCTTATTTTTTACATTAATAAAATAAAAGTATTATTTATTATAAATATATTATTTTATCATTATTAATATACATTTGTAATTTACATTAATTTGATATTTATTAATGTTTTATTAATCATCATCATCTTTTGATCAATGTAATTTTTTACATTCAAAATAAATGTATTATTTATTATGAACATATTACTTTATTAACGATCATTTTTAATAGACATTAATTTAATGATTATTAATTTATAATTAATTAGCATCATCTGTTACGCCACTTAATTTTTACATTAATAAAATGAATGCATATTATTTATTATGGATATGTTATTTTATAATTATTTATATTATTTGACTCATTTTATTTATTAATGGCATTAATCATCATCATCATCATCTATTGATCAACTTAATTCATTTAATTAAAGAATAGATGTATTATTTATTATTAATATATTATTTTATAATTATTTATATCATTTTAATTGGACATTTTATGTATTATTTTATCATTATTATATCATTGATCATCTATATTATTGCGTTATCTATTATCAATGTATTTATTTAAACGTCATTCATTCATTAAAATACACATTTATTAATTCACTAATTCATTTAAAAAGCAATGATATTGTTTAATTGATTACCGTTATAAATGTTGTAGATTAAATTATTTAATTAATTTCTGCGCCCACTCTTCTTCCTCTCGCCGCAGCACCATCTGAGGTGTATCTGGGCGGAGTCAGCAGATGATCTGACCAATCAAAGTAGGTTGCGCACAGCGGCTAGTTTATAAAGCTGCTGCCCGCGCGTGTCTCAGTCAGCAGTGAGTGAACGAGCTGAGCTCAACGGTGGTTTCCTCACGGAGAGTCAGGATCTTACCGGTGTGTTTTTAACGGAAGAACGACACGCTAATGCGGGGGAGTTGGAGGAGAAACAAGCGCTGTTCATCCGCCTCGCGTCACATAGAGGTAAGATATATTAAATATATACAAATATATCATTAGCGAAGTGTAATATGAGGATATATATGTCGTATGTACAAATTAAAAGTCTTTCATTTCATATTATGCTTTATCGATGTTACACTGTTTACACTAATATTTGTTCATATATGATATAAGCCCATTATTAAACGCCATTACAGCAATGCAGAGAGAAATATGAATGATAGCATCATATTAAGTTGCAATCTATAAGGTAAAATGTTTACATTTTGCGATTTATTTATTGATATTTGTTTATTTTTTATGTTGGACCTGTAGGTTTTTTTAAAGTGTATATATATATATATATATATATATATATATATATATATATATATATATATATATATATATATATATATATATATATATATATATAGAGTACATTTTTAATCAAACATTTGTCCTGAAGTTCTGAATGAGGTGAGAAATATCATCAGATATGAATGAGTAGATTTCTAAGTATATACTTTTAATATGTACAAAATAAGTATTACATCGGGTTAATGTATATATTAACTAATAATTGATTAAAATGACAGAAATGGTGGTATATTGTGATGTATATCATTATCTGAATATGGGATGACTTGTAGAATAATATGATATGATATTTTTGTCATATCACCCATCCCTATATATTATTATATATCTGCAGGTTTATATTATGTATTATGTGTAAAAAATGTGCAGCACGGTGGCTCAGTGGTTAGTACTGTGGTCTCAAAGCAAGAAGGTTGCTGGTTTGAGTCCCAGCTGACCAGTTGTCATTTCTGTGTGGAGTTTGCATGTTCTCCCCGTGTTGGCGTGGGTTCCCTCGGTTGCTCCGGTTTCCCCCACAGTCCAAACACAGAGTGCAGCTGGAAGGGCATCAGCTGCTTAGAACATATGCTGGAATAACTGGCGGTTCATTCTGCTGTGGCGATCTC
>NW_026613821.1:0-31270 GCF_903798145.1 Danio aesculapii | reverse complement strand
AGATGCCTCTGCATAACCAAACTAAGTATTAAATATTTACATTTTATGATTTTTTTTTTTTTTTGCTTAATTGTTACTGTTTGTCTTTGTTCTTTTTCAGGTTATCTTAAATGTAGTATGTTTGCCCCCCCTTCTACATGCTTTTACCACAGAATAGATTAAAAATGATGACTTTAAATAGATTTATTGTTTCCCATCTGCTCCTTATTTTTCTCCGAGATATTTTTCACTTTCTTACCTGAAATTTTTCTGAATAATAAAATATGAACATTTTTATTCATAGAAGATATAAAATGCACATTAAATGTTGTATTTTATAAGTAGATTTTTATTTATTGATTGATTGAATCGTTTTCTTAAGAACAATGTGCAACAGTTATGGCAAAAGCAATTAATGCAAATATTTAGTTGGTTTGACAGATTTTGTCAACTTTCAGATTTACTATTATTTTTTTGATTGTTTATTGTTGTTTTTTTCTAGTGAATGATACATTTCATCACAATGTTATTAGTCTTTAATCTTTAAATAAATATATATTACTTTCCGCCTTCTAGAACCATCTGCTTTTGTGTCTTTGGGTGATGGATTAAGCTTGATAGAACAAAATGAGCATTAAATGTACTACAACGTACACAAATGCACTTTTATGACGAATAAATACACAGCCTCACTTCTCTAGCCCCACTATTTTGATTTAATAATGAAATTTGATGCAGTGGCACTTCAAATATTGTGGCTTAAGATAAATTGCTCTTGGTTTTCCTCATCTTCAGTCCATTTGGATGAAAGTGTCTGCTTATTGAATAAATGTAAATTATTTTCAAAAAATTTGCTGAAGTAGTAAGTGGATTTACACTGTAATGGAATATTGACAAAAGCAATTAGCCCGTTTTTACGTTCATAGATTCAGCAATTGTATTTTGGATAAGCAGCGAATGCATAATACATTGGGTATTATTATAGTGATTATAATCAATATTAATTCTGCCTAATTTTGTTGCGTTTCCATTATAAGATATATACAGGTGCAAATCTATTCTTATTCCTTCTCATGATTGAAAAACAACAACAAACACTTTGAAATCTCCAGAAATCTGCGCAGATGGATAGCTGTAGTAGTTGCACATGGAATATGGAACATGAGGTTTAGAACAACACTGACGTTCTGGATTAAAAAGTTCCGTTCTGTAATAACAGTGGCACACGGGATGCTTGGAAATGCCATTCAAGCACTGGAGAGGTCAATAGTTACAATAACTTTCTCTGTGAAAAAGTAGGAAGAGTGGGGGGAGAAAAAAAAAAGTAAAGAGACTTGGCTGCATTATCACAAATTGCTTCCAGATTCTTTCTCAAAGCAAATTATTTCTGAAATTGAGTGCAGACTCTAACACTGTTCCTGCGGAATCAAACAGAGGACTTTGAAGTGCAGAATACAGACTCGTCCATGGAATCGGAGAGCTACACGAGCCCTTAAAGTTCTGCCTCATTTGCACTATCATTCGCTTACCCTCCTTAACTCCCCGTTTTAGTTGGCTTTAATTTTCAACAACAAAGGGAAGATCAGGAATGATTTTGGATCATGGAAAATGTAGGGAATGCTTTAAAAATACTAGCCTTTTTTTTTTGTCGTTCTGTGCGGAAGCTGAATATACTGTGATGCTGATTCACTCCATATTTGGGCGGATTGTCTGATAAAAGTCTGACTTTTATCAAAATGGTTAGTTCAAGTCGCTGTCTGCAATGACAGAGTTAAAGCGTTCCACATGATAAAGACTAAATGCAAGAAAGCTTGTGTGTGTGTGAGTGTTTTGGGGGTTGGTGGGACATCTGCAAGGAAAATTAATTGCAAACTGCATGTTCCATACAATAGTTTTCTTATGCTTTCCTAAAGCATTCTTGGAATTTGTCAAACTTAATTTAACAGCATTTGACATGGTATGACTGATCCAGTTACATGCTTATATATGACAACATCTAACCGATTATCTTTGCAAACATCTTTAGATGGCTTGATTTAAGTACCAAAATTGCAATTTTTATTGTTGGCTTCTGTTCTGTTCTGTGGCTGCTTGATGTTTGCGCTCTTAAAAAATACATGTTGTTGGCATCGATGGTTCTGTGAAGAAACTTTACCCTCCACTGAACATTTTTATTCCACAAAATGCTGTTTATAATGAATTAAAAGGTTATTTAGATTATTAAAACCGGTAAAAAGATCTTTACAGTAGGTAACACCAAAACGATTCTTCTGAAGCCCCCTTCTCTTGACATATTTATTTTTATAAAGTGTGAATTCTGTATATTTTTATTTTTAAAGCTTGCATTATTGACACATTTTAAACTCCTAATTGCTCTAAAGACATCATAGAAAATGTTTTGGTTGCGTTTAGCAGAATGCTTTCTCTTTAGTCGTCATGTAGTAGCAGCGGCCCTAACTGCCTGAGATTAACAGTGGAAAAAGCAATTTAAGGGTGCTAAAAAAGACAACGCAGCACCCGAATCATCTGTGTTTGTATTTCAGCGTTTTATCTCCTCTAAACGCAAACAGAGAAGTTGCTAGCTCCACACTTTGTGCTGTCTACTTCGTCATGGCAATGTCTGTGTGTATGAGAGCATGCAGATCCCGGTGTGTTTTCTCTGTCAGACTCGCAGAGCTGTCCTCCTTTTTGCATCATCAAGTTAATGCACATTAAATAGGAGCAGCTTAATCAAATAACAACAGCTCGACGTGTTCACCTGCGTGGGCTGTACATGTTTCAGCTGTAATATCCTGCCCCAGGGTCATATTAACTATGGAAGAGCACACTCCTGCCCCGTGTTCTGCCCGTGGCTAAAATGAAAAGCAAATATTAATAACGGCTGGTGCCTGGGAGTTCAGCGACTCATTTCTCCCTGCTACTACAGTAAATATAGTGTAAATGCTGAACAGACACTTTAAGAGTGCTGATGATATGGGTGGGGAATCATAGCAGAAATGTGTTTGAATTGCTGTTTAAAATTTTATGTTAGATTTGTTTATTGATTGACTGACTGATTGATTGATTTGATTAATTCATAGATTCATATTTTTAAAAAAGGAGAATACCTTGATTGCTTATATTAAAACACTACCTTTTTTGTGGGGTTTGTTTTGGTGGAGTAAAACGATTCAGCGCTAAATTTGGAAAATATGATAATGTATAATAGTTATTTGATATGTTTTTTGTTGTAATAGTAAACAAAAAATAGAAAGGTTACCTTTTTTAAATTAATTCATTTCATTATTTTTGATTTAGTGAAACAACAAACATAAAAATGTAGGTTCATTCATTCATTTTTTTGATTGATTGATTCTTTCATTGATTCCTTCATTCACAAAAAAAAAAAAAAAAAAAAAATGAAAAAAAGAAACCCAATACTAAATTAATATATTTTTAGGACCGAATGAAACTATTCAACCTTAAATTTCAAATTCATGTTTTTATTTGTTCATTTATTAATTCATAATAATAAAACATTTTAAATTTACAACTTCATTTCTTACCTTGTATCAAACGATCAATTACTATCCTTGAAAAAAGTGAGTATACACATTACCTTAAAAGTGACAAGTGGACTTTACTTTTAAAAGTGAGTGAACCCATTGTAGTCTCAGCCTCAGATGTCATGCCAAGCACCGCCTCCTTTGGCTAAATGTCTGATGAATATGACACAGTCTTCTGAAAACTTTTGCAGATCCTCAGTCATCCTCTGATTGGTTTAAAATATAAGATTTCCGGACAGTGTGGAGCAATCTCGATCAGCTTGCCTGTAAACAATCTGAGCAGAAAAAAAGCTGCAATGTTATATTGATCCCAGTCCTTATTAATAATATAACTTTCTGAGACAAGTGTTTTACTGCCTAGGTATACATTCGTTTGTTATTGTGGGATAACTTTGTGAGGATGAGCATTTATCAATTTGACTTGCATAAATCCTGGATTATTAAAAGCATGCAAACTCACTGCATAAAAGATTCAACGATGATGTTGACAAACACACACAGGTATGCTTATATTCTCGTTTTTTTTTTTTTCTAATGGACAGTCAAAACCTTCAAATGTTCACTTATTTTGGTCATGAAGATAAATAAATACATTGTTCAAAACAGTAACTGTTTTTTAATGTGTGGACACCCAAATACAACAAAACCTTGCTTTTATAGAACAAAGAAACTTTCACTCAGTCGTCTTTCATCTCAATATGTCTGATGTAGAAATGCATCGCCAAAATAATTCATTAATCTCAGAATAGGTCTACATAATATGTCTTACTGATTTCCTATGTTTTATATAATATTAACAGGTCATTGTTGTAAACTTTACAGACGAATGAATGAATGATGCACTGGTTGCATGATGGGCTGTTATTCTGAGGACATGTTTACACTCACAAACATGGCGCGCTACAAAACTAAACATGATTGGTTGGTTGTCCTGTCAAAAATAACATAGTGGGCTGTCCTTGACCATTCAAATTGGCCAAAGCTTCCAGACTTTCAGCAATCAGCCTAAGAACAGGCTATAAGACTAAACCCATAGAAACTTGGAAATGTTAAGTTGACTTAACTTAATTTTCATGCACATAGTTCATTAACTTAATTTTTAAGCAATGGTTTTACTCACTTTATAGAGGCAACAAATTACTTTAAAATCAAGGGGTTTAAGTCAACTAATCCCTTATTAAAGGGGTGGTCCAGAGTTGGTTATGTTTTAAGATGCAAAGCAATGTGTGCTCATGCTTCACTTGTAGAAATACACGTTATTTGTTCATATTTCTTACTTTGATTATATATAGCTACTCGGCTAACATGAAAACGACTGTCATATTTCTTATTTCCTCTGAAAGGTCTGCCCTCAAGAGGCTCTGATTGGTCAGCTAACATAATGTGCTGTGATGCGCGGATTGGCTCCATGTCCAGGAAAAGCGTCAGGCCTCTACAAGCACGCGCTGTGCGTCAGCTGTGTAAATACTGTCTGTCAGAGTAGCTGTTAGCCATAAAAGTTTGTGCCTGATTCAGACAGAAAATGAAAAGTACACAGCTGAAGCTCATGCCTGCTCTCTAAAATAAAATCTGACAAGTGTCTTTCACATATTCGGAATAAGCATGTGTAAGTAATATGAAACGTTCACATTAAAATGTTTTCGAGTTCGTTATTTGAGATGTAGAATGCACGGAAAGCATCCACATAGAGACACTGCTGCGCTGATGAAGATGTGGGTGTTTACAGCGGTTTGATGGATAAATATGAATTTGTAGCTAAATTGTTAGCGGTGCCAAACAGCATTTCTTGTTGTTTACATCCTTGTTTATGTCCTTGCTACAACATACCGTTAACGCTAGACACTATGCATGTAATAGATTAATTTTAACAAATAAAAATACTTACAGGTTGTGGCTCACAATCCACAACTTCATCTATTTGTTAGAGCTGCTCCTCCTTTGAGGAGTTTTTAGCCTAATCCAGCACTGAACTGGGAGAGATTCTGGAAGATGTCCTTTGTCAAATGCTAGCTATATATTTTCTATAATTCTCTAACATATAAAATGAGACTGTAAGCACTTCTCATTTTGTGTCGTGGCCTTTGAAAGCCCAAATACAGAAGCTCTGTGGAAAAGCAGCATTTGGACAGCATTTTAGCTTTCTCTGCTATAACATTACAGCGCTTCTGGCCCTTTCGCTGTGCGGGGTGTGTGCGCTTGGTGAATGCGTGTAACCTAAAGCAATTGTGATCTCACTAACCTGGATGCATTTTTTGTAGACCCCAAACCTTGTTCGATGTAGGCTTTGCTAAGCTAACTATGTAAAAGCCAGTCTCCCTTTGCACTTGAGGAGATTACATTCAGAGATTACATTCAGAGATGTTGTTTGTTCACCAGCTACATTGCACATAAAACTGACGTTTAAATATGATATCGTAGTGGACCACCCCTTTAAGGTTGTTTTGGCTAAAATAAAACAGAACATCCCTTTACAGAGAGCATCTTTGATAAATATTTTTTGCTTAGTTTTGAAATCAAGATATTAAGTTGTTAAAAAGTGAAAAGAAAAAGGCTTCAACTGCTGTTGTTTCTAGGTACATTTTAAAGAATTTCCTCTACCATTGCAATGGAAAACTATAGCCTCAAGAAATGTATTTAAACCAGTTGCCATTGTGATACAGTTTATCTTCCCTATGTTTTTCCCGAGTTCATTTTTTACACATTTCGGAAGAGAGATGAACAGTCGAGCGAAGAGGATGTACCTAGGCAGCTCTAAGCGGTAATCTCCCAGGGGCAGAAAGTGGGTTAGTATTGACTGTATTTATGAGGGAGAGGGCAGTATGTAATCTTGGATCCAATAGATGGTCCTCACTTCAGTGCTCCCACATTACTACACCAATTACTATGTCTGTGTGTGTGTGTGTTTATTAATGGAGATAACCTGCTGGATTGAGAGGGCCTCCATATTACCCAATCTGTCTGCTGTGTCCATGGAGACAGAATTAACCCTGCTGAGGTTGAACAGGTCAAAGAGTCAGAATAAACCACTACCCACTTCATTGCTGCTGCGTGGGTGTGAGTGTGAGTGTGTATGTGTGTGGTGCCTGTTGAACACTGACCTCTGTCACCCCTTGGCCTTTGCATGCAATTGCCAATCATTAACAAAAGGGAACAATTATGGTAATGGTGTACAGAAAAGCCTACACAAACAGCAATAAATGCATCGTGCAGTGGTTAATGTTGTAGGATTACAGGACGTGACTGTGTCGGTCAGTTTTGTTTGTCTTGGCTTTAGTGGTATTTTAGTATCATTGAGATATGAAATTAGTTTGAATTAGTTTTTATGTTTGATATTTTTCTGATTTCATTTGAGTTTGATTTTTTATTATTATTTTAATGTAGCCTCTTTTTAAAATAATTTGTCATTTATCTCAAGTAAATGAAACATGATCAACTAAATTGAAGTGACATTTTCTTGGCAACTACCATAAATAAAATGATTATTGTTTTATTTTTATTCATTATTCTTTTATTTATTTATTTTTATTCGTCCCTTTATTCATCAGGGGTGGCCACAGCAGAATGAACCGCCAATTTATTCAGCAAATGATTTTACGCAGTGGGATGTCCTTCCAGCCGCAACCCAACACCGGGGAAAACCCATACACTCACACATTCCACACACTTACACTACAAATTTAGCTTATTCAATTCACCTATAGTGCAGGTCTTGGACTGTGGTGGAAACCGGAGCACCCCGGGAAACCCACAGGAACACAGGGAGAACATGCAAACTCCACACAGAATTGCCAATTGACCCAGCTGGGGCTCGAACCAGCGACCTTCTTGCTGTGATGCGATCATGCTACCCACTGCGCCACTTATTTCCTTTTTTTTTCTTTTCTTTAAATGACTTAAGTGGTTTTAGTAAGCTACAATGGAGCTGTCTGGTCTGATTTTAAAAAATATTCGTAAATTCAATTAATTAAGGAATATTTACTCAAGAATTAAAAATTTACTGATTCTCATGTTGTGCAAATATGTATGCATTTCTTTCTGTGAACGCAAGACTTTTCTAATTTAATTTTATTGATTTATTTATTTATTTATTTATTATTTATTATTTATTTATTTACTATTTATTTAGTTTTATTTTATTATTTAATTTTATTTTATTATTCCATTATGTTGTTTTGGACTGCATATGACTTTCAGTGTAATGAACAGCTGAAACATTTTCAAAATATCATCTTTTGAGTGTACAATGTCTTACAGGTCTGAACTCAAAAAGTGGAGGATGAAACTCAAACCGTTTTTAGTATAAAAATTATCTCTTTGAATTTTTGTGTGATATAAAAAAGTGATTTTGATAATATGTATTTTGGAAACGTTGAATTAATATCACAGCAACACGGCTTTCTTGACTCATCTGTCCTGTTTCTGAATGCCAGTCACTCTTCAAATCTTCAGTCATTCCAGCAAGTTAATAGAAGTGAACCGGATTGGCTGTAACAAGGTTTATTCATAGTTGCATGGCAATGGGGTTCACATCCTGTCAGCAGGCCTTTGAGTTATTACTCTCACTCTACTCCCTTGTGCGGTTTTTAAGTTTTGTTCATCCAGCTTTAAAAACATATTGGTGTTTATGCAATGCACTCTATAATGACCAATCATATGGTTAGAGGCTGTGTATGAGTGTGTGTGTGTGTCTTCAGCAACACATAAATAAGAAGCAATAGGACCATCTGTTTGAATTCTCTCAGTCTCCCAGGAGATACCCATCTGCTTTTACATTATCCATTACAGTTCACCACACACACACACACACTGTGGACTGGCAACATCGCAGCTCTACTAACACCCCACACCTCCCAGACACCCTCACACACACACACACACACAAACACATACACACAAATCACTCTATCTTGCGTATTTGAGAACACGACACTGGTCTCACCCCTCTCTCTCTGTCTCTGTGTGTGTGTGTGGAGCATGTTCATTTGAAAGCAGATGTCTGGCTTCCTGCTGGCATGCTTGCTGAATTTTCTCTTGTGCCAAAAAAGAATCTAAAAGGCATTGTGGTGTTATTTTACTGTAGTCACTTCTGATCTGAGGTGTCACTGATATCAGCAGTGTTTCAGAGATGCATTTGCACAGCAAGAAAACCAGTCATTCAGAAGGGGAAATTGTGTCTGTCTGTGTGTGCATTTAGGGTCTGAACATGAAATGTGTGTATACTTTTCTGTGTGAAAAGAATGTTTGATGTCAGTTGCTGGAACTATAATTGAACATGTACTGCTGTTATGTATTTATACAGCCAGCAAATTATTATTATTTTTTCTCTGACATTTGGTTGAGAAAAATGATTTGCTAAGATGGATAAGGTTTTGTTTAAATGCCAAGATTAGTCTCAAAAATGTATTAATTGCCATCTCAGAGGTCTTAAATTTGTTTAAAGAAAAGCAGGAATCACAATATGGATGACGATCATAGCACAAAAATGGCCATTCTCCACTCCAATGTTCACATTTTATTGGTGCAAAAATGTAAGGGCCAAGCAGATACCACAAATCAAATAGCATTTTATCATACTTTAATATTTTTATAGTATTTTGTTTTATGCATAATTTTATTTAAATTAAGATGTAAAATGTTTACAACAACAGTGTACACTCTCAGAAATAAAGGGACAAAATCTGTCACTGGGGTGTGGGACAGTCTTGTATCGTACAGGTGGACATTTGAATTTTTTAATACCTTTTAAGGTTTACTTTTGTACCTTTTAAGGTACTGTGAGGTACACATTTGTACTTTTTAGGTATTATTATGTACCTTTAAGGACCGGTTAGAAACAATAAGGTACCGCCCCATTGACATATTTTTTTTATTTGTTTTTTTATTTGTCCTTCTCTTGGTTTTGTGTACAGGGTTACACTTTTTAAAGGGGTGCTCCACAGTGTATTTTTAAGGCTTGGTTGTGTTTATAAGATGCAAAGCAATGTGTGCTCATGCTTCATTTGTAGAAATCATGTTATTTTTCCACATATCTTACTTTGATTATTTACAGATAATCAGCTTGAAAACATGAAACATGAAAACGACTGTCATATTTCCTAGTTCCACCACCGAAAGGTCCACCCTCAAAAGGCTTTGATTGGTCAGCTAATATATGTGCTGTGAGTTGCGATTGGCATGTGCTTTTGCACTGTGTAAACACTGTCAGTCAGAGTAGCGGTTAGCCACATCAGGTTGTGCCTGAATCAGACAGAAATGACATGAGAACACAACTGAACCTCACGCCTTGCTTTCAAAATAAAAATCTTACAAAGGTCTTTCATATATATTCAGAATAAGCATGTTAAGTAATATGAAATGTTCACATATCTTTTGCAAGTTCGTTTTTTGAGATGCAGAATGCAGTGAAAGCGGCCACATAGAGAGACAACGCTGGTACGCTGGTAAAGATTGTGTGTGTTTACAGCAATTTGATGGATAAATATGAATTGTATAGCTAAATTGTTAACGGTGCCAAACAGCATTTACCATTGTTTACTCCTTATTACGTCCTTGTTACAAAATACTGTTAACGCTAGAATAAATTTAACAAATAAAAACACTTACAGTTTGTAGCTCACAATCCACAGCTTCATCGATTATTGTGGGAGGAGTTTTTAGCTGTATCCAGCACTGAACTAGGAGAGATTCTGGAAACTGTCCTTTGTCAAATGCTAGCTATATATATATATTTTAGAATTCTCTAAAACACAATTAAAATTAAACTGTAAGAACTTCACTCTTTGTGTCGTGTCCTTTGGAAGCCCAAAATACAGAAACAGAAGAAGCTCTATGGAAATAGCAGCATTTAGACCGCATTTAGCTTTCTCTGCTATAAAATTATGCACATGGTGAATTCGCGTAACCTGAAACGTTTGTGATCTCACTAACCTGGATGTATTTTTTTGTAGTCCCCAAACTTTGTTCGCTGTAGGCTTTGCTAAGCTAACTCTGTAAAACCCAATGTCTCCCTTTGTGTTGAAACTTTGAGCATATTACATTAGTGCTGGGCCATTAACGTGCTGCGTTAACGCGAGACTCTTTATCGCGCGATAAAAAAAATATCGCCGTTAATCTATTCTCAAAGTTGGGTTAGGAGCTGGGTCTATTCTACGCAAGCTATGATGACTTTCACCGTGATATTTTAGCGTGGATGTATACCTGAGCGGTGAGCCGTCTGACAAAAAAGTGCCCTTCTGAATCAAATCAGCAGGATGTCTGACTTTAGCTGCAGTTCGGCAGTTTCACTTTACCTCATGAACATTTCATTCATACGCCGTGACAAACTGGGGGTATTAGACGCAAATAATGAGTAAGGACTGGTGAGAGTGTTATAGAATGTAATGACACTCACCAAACGTAAAGAAAAAACTTCTGCATTTCGCGGTGTGTGTGTGTGTGTGTGCGTGTTTTGTGTGTGTGTGTGTGTGTGTGTTTTGTGTGCAGTCCTTTACTGACAGCCACCTGTGTCTTGGATCTTGTCGAAAAATATCGTGAAAAGTCCTACATTTACATTTACATTTAGTCATTTAGCAGACGCTTTTATCCAAAGCGACTTACAAATGAGGACAAGGAAGCAATTTACACAACTATAAGAGCAGCAGTGAACAAGTGCTATAGACAAGTTTCAGGTGTGTAAAATCTAAGAAGAAAAGCATTAGTAATGGTTTTTTTTTTTTTTTTTTGAGAGAGTACAGTTAGTGGGATAGCCAGAGAGGCAGTTACAGATTAGGAAGGAAAGTGGACTAAATAGTTGAGTTTTTAGTCGTTTTCTTGAAGACAGCAAGTGACTCTGCTGTTCTGATGTAGTTAGGGAGTTCATTCCACCAACTGGGGAGATTGAATGCGAGAGTTCGGGAAAGTGATTTCTTCCCGAACCACGAGGCGACGTTCATTCACAGAACGCACGTTTCTGAAAGCACATAATCTGCAGAAGTGAGAGCAGATACGAAGGAGCAACGCCAGAGGTCGCTTTGTAAGCAAACATCAGAGCTTTGAATTTGATGCGAGCAGCAACTGGCAGCCAGGGCAAACGGGTGAGTAGCGGAGTGACATGTGCTCTTTTGGGTTCATTAAAGACCACTCGTGCTGCTGCGTTCTGAAGCAGCTGAAGAGGTTTGATAAAATTAGCTGGAAGCCCGGTTAGTAGAGAGTTGGAATAATCCAGTTTGGAGAGAACAAGACCTTGAACAATAAGTTGAGCTGCATGTTCAGATATGAAGGGTCGGACCTTTCTGATGTTATAGAGTGTGAATCTGCAAGATCGAGCAGTTCTAGAAATGTGGTCAGAGAAGTTTAGTTGGTCATCAATCATTACTCCAAGGCTTTTTGCCATTTGGGATGCAGTAATGGTTGCTCCATCCATCTGGATTGAAAAGTTATGGTGTAGAGTCGGGTTGGCAGAAACTTCAAGCATTTCTGTTTTCGCGAGGTTAAGCTGAAGGTGATGATCTTTCATCCAGTGTGAAATGTCTGACGGTAATAATTGATTGCAGTGTTTACTTCAGTAATGCCACTAATATCTGCACACTCCACATGTCTTAATTCCATTTCTGTTTAGTTCAGTTATGACTTTAGTCGCATTAAGGTAATCAAAAATCGCTGTTTACATGGTAGACTCTTAATCAGAGTATTCATATTAAATCAATTAAAGTATTGTTGCTCATGTAAACATAGCCTACTCAATGTTTGACACATCGTCAGGGCTCTGTGAACTTGGCATTGAGAAGCAGCATTTTATATATGTACATCAAAAGCAAGTATGAAATCGCTGTTTGGAGCTTATGTAGGTCTACAGTTTAAAATTCCTGTTTAACTGAAAAAACAGTTAGTAAACACAAGTAAATCTTATTGAACATCATTTATTTTCATCACCAATTATCATAGGAGAACAGTTTCTCAAGCAGTTTGTGATGCATTTTGGAAACAGGAGATGAGCCCCTGGTCTAATGCGCTGCCTGGCTCGAGAAACCTGTTCTCAAAGATTAATTATTTGGGTAGCATACATATTCTGAATGTCTTCGCAGAATTCAAATGAGCCATTTTAATCTAGATTAATTTTGAAATTAATCTAGATTAAGAAAATTTATCTATGCCCACCTTTAATAAATATATATATATATATATATATATATTAATAAAAATCTTTTTCAGAATCTGAGTTTTCAGGCCCTCAATGACTTTGTATCTCTTTTGGCTGTTCACTTACAATTTTTTGTTTTACTTGCCCTCAGACTTTTGTTTCACATTGTTTGTGTGTGCAGACACTGTACTGTATGTATGTGGGAAACAAATCTCAGCCGGTAGACCCCTTCAGATGGACACAGGTGCTTTTTGCTTAGAGTTCATGAGCAGTTCAGAATCTGTGTGGAAACGGCAGTTCTTTGCAACACTTCTCACAGATCCCCTACATCTAACGCATCTCTGCAAGCCAATAATCCCCTTTTCTCCATCCCTGCTTCTCCACCTAGATCAATCCCCGATCGAAACATCAAATAGAACTGTGCTCTCGTACTTGGTTTTTACCCTCCTTCCCATTCCCCCTCCTGCGTTTCCAAAAAAATCACTTACTAGGTGGTATTAGACAGGCTCGCAAAAGTGTCATTACCAGAGGGACCTTGGGAAAGAGAGGCGAGATAGATTCCTGTCGGTTTGTGGAATATTTCCCCTGCACTAAGCCCCTCACGTTAAGAGCGTGGTATTATTGATAAGACCGTCTTCTCCGGACCGTCCCACTGCCAGGGGACTCGCAGGAGAGCAATCCACCCGAGAGCTCTTTCATGTCCGTCTGTGCAGCAGAACAAAGCGAGGATTAAAGCGCTGTCTTTCATCCCTCAGTAGAAGGTGTCAGGAGGAAGGCATCCGGAAAAGAGGTAGTACCAGAGATGCAGTCTCAGATGAAGTGGCACGGCGGAGAAGATCTCGTCGAATCTGCAAACCACTGACTGGTGGCTGAAATGACATTCTGACGGAAGAAACTAGAAACATGCATTCTCAGACTAACTGTACACAAGGCAGATGAAGAAAGGCCTTACATGAATGTGAATGATCTCATTTTAAATTGCATGGTATACAAAATATGCATGCTGCAGATGGGGAAAGTGACAATATCAATATATCAACTTAAATTGTGAAAATGTAAGTGATGTTTGATGTCAAAGATTCATTCCACTTATTAATGACAGGTTGTAGATGAATGTAATTGTAATGGTAGTCTGTGAGATAAGTGTTTTACTTATTTATTCAATTAGCAAAAACGTGAAATTTAGTGTTGGGAAGTTTTACTGACTTGGACCGTTGAGTCTTGTGCATCTAGATTAACGAATCTTTTTTTTTTTTGAGTCATTTCGTTCATTTCGTTCAATTTGCCAACATAACATTAAAAATGGCCTCTAGCGTCTAGAACATCTTTAGAGGTCAGAGGAATGAGGTTTACCTGCACAGCACTTCACTAGCTGGCCTCTGTTACACTCACCCTTCTAAATCTCACTCCTATTTGTGTCACGGCACCAATGTAACCCCGCCAGTCCTACACCACCTTAACCCGCACCAAGCTGTGATCGAACTGGCGACTCTTCGCAAGGGAGTCGGTTGCTCTAACAAGGCGGCCAAAGACCATGGCCTCTAGCATCTTTCGCTATGCTCTGACTGCATATGATTGGCTTCTGCCTTTCAAGTGATGAACGAACAACTCAAACTCGATAGAGGACTCAAATAAATGAACGAATCACTCCCTAAGAGGACTTATAATTCACAGGTCACATAAAATATTCATTCAAAATGAACGAATTGTTCAAGAACGATGTAAAATTTATCATTAATTAAATCATAAGTGATTTCAGAAGTGACATTAAGGAGTAAATGTTACCTTTTTCTTAATTGCATTGCTTTATACACTCAATATTACTCAGGAAACTACCTTCATAAACAGTGGACCACACTGTGTGCATGTATAATGGAAAGAACCTAAAAGAACACTTTCGGCACTGTGATTAGTTTGTTAGCCATTTTGGTCAGCAGTTGGTATTTTCAACTCATCTTGATACCTTGTACGGAAAATTCTGGGCAAACAGAGCAGACCTTATTGATCTTTGCAGGGATATATTTCACATTCAGTCTTGTCAATCAACAAACATTGACAGAGTAAATCGTTTCTAAAGGCAAATCCCGGGCTGATTCTTAACGGAAGCATAGATATGGAGGAAATCATGCTTCATCCATACGGGCGGTTCATAAGTAGATTACCTTTTGTAATTCGTTTTGTTACAGCAGTCAATAAGCGCCCGATGCAAATGCGGTTCATTTGTATCTGAATTGATGTCCTGTCCCCATTAGCTTATGCCTTTAATGCATTCTGCTACATTAGTGAATAGACCTTAGCCGGATTAATCACAAGTTCATTGGGATCATTTGCTTTCCTGCTGCCTAATCGAATCTCTGACATTGGTAATAAGGGCAAATCTCACCTGTCTCCTCAGCCTCTCACAAACAAACAAGAGTGATTCTGACTGCCGACTCCCGATCCGTTTCCATTATTCCCTTCCAACAACATTTTAACATTGATTTTTGACACACAGACACAAAGAATGATATCAGAGTATGACTTAAGTGATTCCTGCCGCTGTTTGTCATTGTTTGTGTTGTCGTGCCGTATTCTGAATTTGATATTCAGGTGGACATGTGCTGCCTGGAGTTGAAGTAGCACTTAGTGTCTCTTATCAGACTCTCTTGCGCCGAGTGTTATAATTAATGACTTTTATGTCTGGAGAATAAAAACCTCTAAATAGGCTGCTCCCACATTATTTATTTAGGGCTAATTAATTAAAGTGGACCTGTATTGAATTCAACAAGACAAGAGAAAGAAAGAAAAAAGAGAGAGGGTGAAAAATAATTGGAACGAGAGAAAGAAGGGCCCACGTCCCCTTACCTCACTGAAAAGAAGCATCTCAGTTTGTAAAGGTGGTGCGTCTGTTTTTAGCATATTTGGAAAGGTGTTCTGGAAAACCACTGGAGGCAATGTATATTGAAAATGGACACAATGGACTCATTTCAGTGTGAACTTTTCACTGCCTTTCATGCTTGGTGCTTGCATCTGTGATTTTTAGTTTTTGTAAAAAAATAATATATGTATTTACTATATTATTCAATTGGTGTTTAGGCTGTTGTTGTGACAGTCCATGTTTGTTTTTATTTAATTCCATTTCTTACACTTTCATATTATCTGGCAAATTATGACCTACAGTATGTACCCAGCTAACAATTTTGTGTTGAATAGACATCTAAATGTAGACTGCTTGGTTAAAAGAAGGCTGAACTTGGGCTGTCAGTAAAAAATCTAATAGACATCTAAGAATAGCCCAAAACTAGACTAGTCATCAAATAAACAGATTAGACAGACTTTATATGTTTTCATTTCTGTTTATTTGATGACTAGTCTAGTTTTGGCCTATTCTTAGACGTCTATTAGATTTTCACTGACAGCTCAAATTTAGCCTTCTTTTAGCCAAGTTGACTATGTTTAGATGTCTAATAGACATCTATTAGACATCTTTTAGAAACAAAAAAATTCTTGCTGGGTAGTGTTATAAAAAGCAATAAGGCCCAAGAAGGATAATTTACAGTGAATTTAGGCATTTATTGTAATTTTTAGAACTGTGTTTCCCCACAAACTATGCCTTAACAGGTCTTATCGCTTCTCTAACATGCTAAACACAATACATGTAATAAATATATGAAATGTATATAAAATATTTGACTTAATACATACCTTTCTTTTAAATTATTAAATGACATTCTTCCTGCAACCATTAAATTGGCATGAGCCGGAGATGGAAGTGTCTATTCACTATTACATTTTAGCTAAATGTATAAATATGACTTTTACACAATATTCAATTCAATTAAATTTATATTTATATTTATTTCTATAGCCTTTTACAATGTAGATTGTGCCAAAGCAGCTTAACATAAAAGATTATAGTAAATTGAAACTGTCAGTCCAGTTTTCAGAGTTGAAGTTCAGTTTAGTTCAGTTCATTGTGGTGTAAATTTCACTGCTGAAAGTCCAAACACTGAAGAGCAAATCCAACGATGCGCAGCTCCACAAGTCTTCACACTCTTATATCTGTTTATCTCTCAACAGAGTTTAGTCATTATGTTCACATTTTTTTCTATAGAAAGCATACAGGAAATTAAAAACATGTCATTCACCACGAAATGTCCACCATTTAGTCACCTTGGTTAAGTGGTTCCAAACTTTTGAGGGCTTTTTTTCTGTTTAACACAAACATAACACAAACATTCCTTGAATGTTGGAAGCTGCTAGCTAATACTTTTTAAAATATATTTTTTGTGTGTGTGTTCAAGAATGATCATAAATGGGACTGAATGTGCATGTTAGGTTTTAAATACCTCTTTCTTAGAAAACTGTCAACTTAATTGTACTAGCTTTCAACATAAATCAGTAAACAATTACAAAACAGATCATTTAAAAAAACATCCTCAGAAACAATACATAAAACCTATGTTAATTCTGATGCAATGAGGTCATTGGTGTATGTTCTTAAGAGTAATTTATTCTTTAGTTACTCTCAATGGCTTTGGACGTGGCTCAAAACCTTAATCAAGAGCTGGAACTTTGTGTTTTACAAAAAAAAGTTTGTTTTTATTGCTCAGAATCTTTTTTTTTAGATGCTCTTGCTCAATTGGCAATAAATTCATCATATAGTCACTGCTTTTTTGTTTGTGGGACAGTTTTGGATAATTCATACTGCTGTAAATATCCACGATTCGAAAATAGTCCAAACATCTGTGGTTTTGGTCAAAACTAAAAACTTTCAGTTTTGTTTGAAACAATCTTTGAGGCCCTTTATGTGCACAAAAGCAGCATTTGGGATCTGCTGAGCGGTTCTTCATGGCTTAAGTTGTTTATATTATCATTTCAATTATTTTTACTTGTTTACATTTATTAATTTCTATTTTTAGTTCACATTTGTTTGCATCATTTTGAAGTGTAGACACATGCAGCAGCACAGATTTTCCAAAACCACCCCACGCACAATGTAGTGCTAATATGCCAATTTGCTGGTGCGCATTGAGACTCGTGTCGTGAATTATTCGGGTCATTTCAGTGCGTGATTTGGACTAAGCAGTTGAATCAATGAGCCTCTCTGATGCTCTCTGTGAGGCCTGCTCTCTAATGGCAGTTATAATGGCCGAGCAGCGGAGCCAGGCAGCAGTGTTTTATGCGTTATGGTCATGCTTGGTGGATGCTTTTGGGCTGGAAGAGAGTGTGTCTGGAATAAAAAGGCCTACGTATTGTAACTCACAAGGCCATTGAGAACATGACCAGGAATAACTACAAAAGCACTTGCTTCTTGCCCATTACCCCCACTAGACCTTTGCATTACCATTCACTGACACCCAATAATAACCAATCAGTATTCAGGATCAATTGCATTACTATAATTTCCTTTATGCCTAAAAAGAATTTTATCTTTGAAATCGCAGGAAGTTCTGCTCTGCAAAATACCTTTTAAATATCTCCACGCATATCTTTTACTGTACAGTGTGTTTGCATTTGTCCTCACTTTTCAACATTTTATTAAGACTTCAGATTTTCATAATATTATTACTGAAATGACCTACTTGGCCTTGACTGAGTGCGAAATAGATACTCTGGGATAATTTAATCCCACCAGTTATGACATTCTTCTTGTCAATGTCTGCTTTGTTTTATTCATTGACACTATAAGCCTTGGTTTTTCTTTTTCATTTTTAAATGGGTCCTATTGTGCTTTTTCACTTATTGAATTTTAGTCAGTGTGTGGTGTGCATGTTTGGGCATAAAAAAGATATACAATGTTACAAATCTCAAAGTGCACTCCTAAGAAAGATCCAAAGATGTCACATTACCTTGCACCGAATTGAGTCGAAATTTCAATCATTTATTAGTTGAGGCGTTGAGATGATGAAACATGTACAGTAAGTACATATTTTCAAACAGAGACAACAAAAGCTTCTTAATTCTAAGGAGATTATCTTTTTCAGTGCCAGTAATAAAAATCAAAAGTTATTATGAATTACTTTATATTTCTCAAATGGGGAACAATAAATGTCCAGTTAGTGTGGAATAACAGTATAACTCCAATTCATCAAATCAAAAAAATATATATAAACAAATAAACTCTGCTTGCCATAGTTTACATTGGACTGATGGGAAATGTGCATTGATACAGCTTTATTACATATGGAATGTTTTTATTTTGATAGGTTAACTGTTTTTGTGCTGTTTAGCGCTCTTCAACGTGGTCAGAGAGAGAGAGATCACATCACATATACGGTTCTTCCACTCACCTCTTTCGGGTGTTTATGTCGGCTCTCTTTTTTTGCAGAGGATTTGTCTTTTAATTTCCGAAGCGCACATGACAGCAAGCGGCATCTCCATTCTTCTTAGTGGACATAAACGTTTTGCCTGTGTGACGCTTAATGTTTAAAATGCAGACTCTTGGTCGCTGTTTCTGTATGCAAAGTTCACACACACAATTAATGTTACATGCTTATCTCTCTCTTTTTTTTTTTTTTTTTTTGGACTTTAGATTTTTTTGAATACGGATGTTCATTGCATTCAATTAATCATGCAGCTCTGGTGTATTTTACAAATATAAATGTTTTGTTTTATGTATGTGTTCAAATGTCTGCAGACCTTTATAGACCTTATTTAATTAAACTCTGATAAGATTTGATCTTCATATTTAGCCAATTGTGAAACAGACACTCAATATTGAAGCATCTTCTAAGCTTCTCGCCAATCACATCGCATTGGAACAGCTGACCAATTACAAACTATGTAGTTTTATGGAAAGTGGGCCTTCATCAAAACTGGAATTAATCAAGCAGTTTGTGCTAGAGAGATAAGTGTTGGTATAATATAAATTATGTGGAAAAAGTTTCCACCCCATCCCCCATGAAAGGACCCCTTTTACTGTACTAACCTAAACAGGTTGTAATTTATTTATTTCTTTACTATTAGTTATGTGTCTGTTTTCAAGCTGTGTGGTTTCGGAATGTTATGCAGTATGTGTGTGGTATCTATTCAAGCAAAAATTCTCCCTAACAGTGTCTTTCGTTGTAAAAGCAGTCATTGGCCATAACCCTCCAATCAGTGCTGTGGGTTTTCCTTTGTTTTAAAACCAGTCGACCATCTCCCTTCTCTCTGGCCTGCATGCCTTCCACATCCATCAGCCTAATGGAGGCATAGGAGAAGCTCACAGTCCAGGAGCAGCAGAGGAGACGCAAAGAAAACACTGCCACTTTGACCCTCTAAAAATCACCATCAATAACCCCTAGTCAAATGATGTCATGGTTAAGTGTTTGGTGTTGTGTTGACACACCGGCATGACCGTCTGACACATGCATATACACCCACAGAAATGTGCACGCAGGTCTGCTCAATGAAAGATGAAACCGGAAAATCCTGACACTAATGCATCAGTCAGCGGAAAATATTTAAAATAAATCTTTACACGCATATATATATATACACACACACATACTCAGAACATAATAACATAAGGTTCTGCCATCTGACATTAATAAAAAGACATTAAAGGCTAAGACATTTACTTTATTATTATTATTATTATTATATACTGTTAATATTTCACATAACTTAAAATGTCTAAATATGAATGAAATGATGTTCTATTATCATTCATTTTAACATTTCTTTAAAAATAAATGAATATGCATGTACTTAAATAAATAGAAGAATGTGATCATACAGATTTTTAAATTTTATTATGTTTGAAACTATTCAAAACCTGACAAATGGCCTACCCAGTGCTTTATAAAGTATAAAGAGATGTTAAATTTCAGTTAATTAGCATTTTAGGGCTGCACTGTTACACTTGCATCGAGTCTTTTGATATGTCATCAAATAATTCTTGTTCTAAATATGTCTGATACAATGTTTTTGTAGAAACCATTGTTAAATGCCTCCTTATAATATAATATAATATAATATAATATAATATAATATAATATAATATAATATAATATAATATAATATAATATAATATAATATAATATAATATAATATAATAATAAAATATAATATAGTTAATATAATATAATATAATATAATTAACATAATATAATATAATATAGTAAAATATAATTAAATAATACAGTATAATAAAATGTAATATAATATAATATAATATAATAAAAAATAATTAATATAATATAATATAATTAATATAACGTAACTATTAGAACATGGTTAATAAAATATAACATAGTTAATCTAAGATAATATAATTTGTTATAAAATAAAATATAGTATAGTATAATATTTAATATAATATAGTATAATGTAATATATAATTAACATATTTTTAATATCATTAATATAATATAATATATAATATGATATTTAATATAATTAATATAGTATGATATAATATAATTAACATAATATAATATAGTATGATATAATGTAATATAATATAATATAACTAATATAATGTAGTATAATATAATACAATATAATATAAATCAATGTAATATAATATAAAACAATATAATAATAATTTAATATAATTAATATAATATAATATCATTAATATAATATAATATAATATAATATAATATAATATAATATAATATGATATGATATGATATGATATGATATAATTAACATAATATAATATAGTATAATATAATTAAATAATACAGTATAATACAATGTAATATAATATACTATAATTAATATAATATTAAACAATATATTATAATATAATATGATATATAATATAAATTAATTAATATAGTATGATATAATATAATAAAAATAATATAATGTAGTATAATATAATGTAATATAATATAATATAACTAATAAAATGTAGTATAATATAATACAATATAATATAAATCAATGTAATATAATATAATATCATTAATATAATATAATTAATATAATGTAGTATAATATCTATAATATAATATAATATAATATAATATAATATAATATAATATAATATAATATAATATATAACATGTTCTTATACATAATGCAAATGTAAGTAAAATATTCTACTCTATCTTTAAAACATGTACAAACACTGATCTATTTAAAATAAAGATAGTGTCTTTATCATTCTCTTTTTCCCTCCTCTCTGTTCAGAGAGAAAATGATAATGAGATGTTTTAATGATGGTTGAATTTGACTCGAGCTATGTATAATTCATAATAATTGATTGCCCTGTTTTAAAGGAATACCTTTTCCCATGAAAAATGATCCCATTAGCAAGTGTTTAATCCAATCAAAGCTGTCAAAACACACAGGTTCAATTCTATTCTCCGCTCTGTTCAGCGTCATAAGCGCCTTAGATTGATCACCCTCATTTCACCATTGCATTTGGATGTGACATTTCATTCATAATTTTTGGCGTTTTTTTCCCCCTGTTGATCCATTTTTTATATTTTAGTAGCTAGAGGGAGATTTTAGCTAAATCACTTTTGAAGATACATTTTCACAAAGGCAGGTGCTATTCATCTTAAATGGTGAACATTTTCTTGTCTTGAAATGAATTTGTAATCCAGTCCAAACAGGTATTTTCTATTAGAGTAAAATATTGGAGTTAAATAAAAATAAAAAGGATACCATGATAAATCTCAGAGCTTACCTAAGAAATTGTTTCTTGTATCTATGAGTGTGTTTTTAAAATGTGAAAGTTAGATTTTTTAGGTTCCCTTTGTATGTGTGGGTGTGTTGGTGCTCAGGCCTTTGTCTTTATTGCCTTTGATCGCGTTCTTCCCTCTATCAAATCTCACCCGTGCTGTCTTTTAACAATGCAACCTATATTTCAAGCACACTCTGTGATCAATACCTGTTAAGAGAGGTGTGGGAATGTAATAACACAGTGATTCATGTGTTTTAGACTCCAGCTTTATTTACTATCCTCCATCTCTGTCCTTTGTTTGGTGCTGGTGTTTTAACTCACTCAGAAATTGATTGGTACACAAGGTAATCAGGCACGTATGATCAGATGGAAACTAATGTTTCCCTGTTCATCAGCCTGTAGTGTGGGCAAATTACAGCTTAGTCCTGACCTTTGGGCTTAAATTTTTTGACACGCGAACATGTTTACGATTTGTGTGCTTCTGTTTCTCTGTAAACGTGTTACACGAATGCCTCCCAGACAGACAGCAGGAACCAACTTTGCTGTTTACATGTGCTTTAATATTGCTAATAAATTCTAAACCCTGTTTTTGACCCCTTCATAATCGTTTTAACCCGTTTACCTGCTCTTACATCGCTGTTGAAGATCTTTACTTATTTGATTGAGTCCAGATCACATCATATTAGAACATGGCAATAATGCTGGATTTGTTTTTAAGTCAATCATCTTGGCACCCGCGATGAAGTCGTGTTGCGTTGGATTAAGACGGTGAGTTATGGTATAGTTTGCGCGAAGATTTGTGACTGTTGTGCATGGCACTCTGTCCGACCGGGCAATTCTGATAAATAAGAATTGAATTTAGTAGCAGCTTTGACACCTTGATTGATAAAAAAGCTCATGGCTAAAGCCTCCCCTCTCTCCCATCTTATTCAGCTCGCGTCAAATGGTTTAAAAATCAATACTGGCCTTGTACACAAGCATCTGTGTCGGTGCTCTGGGGAGGGGATAAAAAAAAGGGAAAGAAAAGAAAAGCAGGGAAAGAAAAACACCTGCTCTCACCATGATGATTACTAATTTTTCCTGTCAGAGATGTTTGAAGACAAAATAATCATTGTGCGTATGGTTTGAGGGCAGGAGAGATTATTGTGTGATCCATTCAGATATCCGGTGAGAGAGGAAATCGCCCCAAAGCAGATGGATTGAGCTGTTGGGTAATACGTCAGAGAGCTGAGGAAATAACTCAATGAATAGACACAATAGCAACCACACAAACCCGCCGTTTTATTACTGCAAGAAGCTGAGCAAGATGCTTTTTTTATTGTTGAAGTGGCGAAAAGGCCAACAGATTTCAAGACAGGCTGAAATACGTTTTAGAATGGTTCTGTTACAGTAGCTTGAATTGGAAATGTTGCAGTTTCTCTAGCAAGCCTTGAGCTGTTTTCTGATTTTCACTTTTTACCCCATGTGTTTGGGAAGATATTAATGTGACTATATTTGATTATTTTTTAAAGGTATATAGGGTATATGCATAAGTATGCAGATTGACTTTTAATTATTCAGTAACCTGGGTCAAATGATTCCAGTGAACTGTATGCTGTTACTAAATTTTTTACTCCATTAATTTTACTGCAGTATTTTCAATAGTTTCTGTGCTAACCTGCTGATCCTGCATGCGTGTAAAGAGCTTTTTGTCTCGTTTTACGTTTAAACAATTAAATGAAGGATGAAGTCTGTTTAACTGATTGTATTTTAATTACATTACAACATCGATGCTGTAAAAGGAACCTTATGAAATTGAAAAAAAAGTCACATTGGCCATTCACCGGACGTTTATTGGTTTGGAAAGAAACAATAGCTGTGCATATACATTATACAATATTATATATTAACATTCCAACGCAATCTCACATTTAAAAAAAAAAGTTTGCTTGAATTACTTGAATTTGAGGGTTGGGGCTTGGGGAACCATACCTGTCAACATTGGGATGTGAAAATAAGGGATATGCCCGCCATAATAAGGAATTCCCCCAACCCCCATCCCCAATCTCACCCCCCCCCCCCCTTAAAAAATCCCCAAATTAATAAATATGTTCATTTGGTGCTGTTTCATTGTAAATAAACAGTTAAACGGTCAGTAAAATGTTTTATTATTATTATTTACAAAAGAAAAAATAAATAGTATACATTAGCAGCAAATACATTAGCAAACAGTTCAGCTTATTGAAATTAATAGCTATTATATTGAAATAGAATCAAGTTATCAAATCTCATTAATCTTCACTGTATAACTTACATATTTTGATTAAAGAGCAACAAATGAATCTCTTATTTATTTCGATTTTTTTCGGTTGATTACATTAAAATACCAGGTGTCACAGCTGTTATTATTATTAATTATGTGTATACGTCAGTTTAAACACGCACCCAAATCCCAGACTATCGCTTCGCTTCAAATCGCATGAACAGAATCTGTTTGGGAAACAGCGTCTATTTATCACTATAGAGCACGTCAGTTGACAGTCGAGGATCGCATATGAAGAGGAGACGGCACCTGTAATGAAAAGGAAAGAGAATCCTGCCGTTTTTCTATTTATTTCGAAGTGTTTTCATGCCTAAACAAAGCGAAAGCACAGAACACATTCACATTTAAGAGCAAGGGGCGGCCCCTGGTGGTTCGCCGGTATGGGTTGCGTATAGGGAGGCTCGGCTCTTTAATGTTTATTTACCACCCTTCAGAGAAAGACTGGAAATACATGAGAAATACGGGAAAATACCTTTACGGGATGATAGTGTAAGATACTATAAAATATGGGAGATTCCCGGGAAAAACAGGAGGGTTGACAGGTATGTTGGGGACACGCCTCCTTTTTAAAATTGTATGTTTTCTTACTAATTAAATTGTATAAATTTACATTAGACACTTTTCTGACAAGCCATAAAATACTTGTAATTCCTTGTGAGATTGAGTTGAGAAGTGTGTAATGTTTCCTATCAGTTCCTATCAGTTTGTCCTTCACCTTCGTCTTGTGTAATAGTGATACGCGGATTGTGGTTATATCCACGGGGCTGCGGATAATCCGCTGATCGGGCGGGTCGGATAATAAAAAAATATATATGTTGTATACGTTGTATTCTATAAAATACGAATGTGTTCTTAATACATTTTCATCAGGCAAATGGACCCTAAATTGCAGGCAAACTTTTTCAAAAATGTGCGTGATGCAGGAGGTCCATTTGTTAAAGCAGAAATAGAGGAGAAATCTGAGAAATACTTAAAAGGGGAGAATTAAAAACTAAACAAAAGGAAGGAAAGAAAAGTGCCGTGTGAGAGCGTTTTAGCAAAGTGGTTAACAAGGATAAATCAAGTTCTGGGTATGTATTATGCAACAGCTGTGAATCGCTATATGTACGTACATGAAAGCCACAAGACCGGTACCTCAAATATGAAACATCATGTGTGTGCTAAATCAAAAGACTGGTCAAGTCAAAGTCAGACAAGCCCTTTAAGTTCTTACATTCATCAGGACAGCGAAAAATACCACTAGAAGTTAAGTCTAGTTTCGTGGATGCATCTGTGGACCTGTGCTGCCTTTATATACGCCCCTTCCATATTACCCTGGCAAGGGATGAGCAGCTCACTGAATCTGCTGTTAATAATGAATGATCCACGCTGGCCAATCACCAAGTTTAAAACAAAGAATTTGAATTATTAAATGATTAAATCGGGTGTGGATCGGGTGCGGATATATTAGATAAAATTATATGTGCGGGCGGGTGGATGATTAGTATGAAGCCGCGGATTCGGGTGACATTTCAGCTGATCTGCCATCTCTGTTGTGTAATATCGTAGTCTGTCACAGTGGAAATATTCTGTCCATTATGGTTAAACATGTTATAAGTGTGCTCAGCCCGATGGCAGGCTGTATTTGGGGTTTTAACTCTGCTTTTGTTTTGACCACTTGATGACACATATGGCTGGTTGTGGTAGAAAGGTCTTCCAGGGTCTAGTAGTTGAACACGGGAGGCCCCGCTCTCTCCGCTGTGCACAGGTCCTCAGGGGCCGCTGGGGAGGGGGGTTGTAGCCTGTGGATAGAGAGATGAGTTGTGGATTATGTGTGAATGTAATGGATGGGCCTGTCTAAAGGAGAATGGCCTCAATCAGGAGTGACTTAATGATGATGGGCTGCTTGGTTTTGACAGTGACAGACAATCGATTCCCTCAGTGTCGGATGACAAACTGTTTTTATGAATTTAAATGCTCGCCACCTATTCATTTGAGAAATGTGAGGTTATAATGTGTGAATGACAGCTCCCTCTGCCCTCTGAGCAGAACTGGATGATTAATTGTTAAAAGATTGCAATCTGGATTCAAACACCCACACTGTCCTGTTTGAAATGACAATGATTCGGCTTTGTCTGTTAAAATCGTTGACAAGTGCAGTTACAGTCGACATTCATTTCAGTATTTGAGCCAGAAAGAGAGGAGTCGCCATACGTTTGAAACAGGTTCACAGAACAGTATTGTTATTGTTTTGTGTATGGTCGAAGACTAAATTTTTAGGCCTCCTGTAAAAATGTTATTTATTTTTCAAATGTTTTTCAATTGCTGTTTAACAGAGACAAGATTTTTCAACACATTTTGAAACATAAAAGTTAATAACTAATAACTTCTTTTTGTCATAGCCATGATGACAGTACATAATATTTTATTTGTTATTTTGCTAATATCTATTCAGTTTAAAGTGCAATTTCAAGGCTTAACTAGGTTAATAATTGGTTTGTTCTGTGGCAATAAAAAAAATAAGTTCCAAAAATTAAACGGGCTAATAATATTAACCTTAGCAGGTTTTAATGTATATATTTTTTTAATTTAGTTTTTTATTCTAGCCAAAATAAAAGATACAGGACTCTTACTAGCGAAAAAAAAAATATAAACAGTTTTTTTTTTCAATGTTAAACATTACTTTATAAATACTTAATAAAAATTTCACAGAGCTAATAATTTTTGTCTTCAGCTGTATATTCAGAGTATGTAACATATACTGTGATATTAGTTTATAAATGAGATATAAACACTGACATCTATGATTAAAAGAGTATAAATGGCTTTTTGTGAGTAACTTTATGCTTTACATAAACAATTAATCAATAATTATTCAAGTTTGTAGCGAATTTACTTTTGAAATATTAACAAATAATTGACTTTATAAAATGTATTTGAATCATATTCATTCAAGAGATTTGTTCTAAGCACAAGTTCATTCAGTTAGAATGTATTGAACATGATATGAAAATGCAACTTTCATGCGTAGAGATGATTGTCATGTCTTGTAATAGTAAACAGAACAAAAATCATTAGCAGAGGCTCATCAATGGCAGCTTGATTTGCAAAACTTAAACTTTTTCTCAGAATTGTTTTATCACAACACTAAAATGTATTAAAATTGATTGTGAATTAAAAAAAAAGTTTATCTACAAAATAATCAGTCCTCTTCAACATTGTTCAACATTCATTTTACTTGAAGAGATTCATGCATCACACTGCAAAAAAAAAAATCTTATATCAAGAAGCATTTTCTAGACAAGCAAAACATATTGTCTTGTTTTCAGAAATAATATGCCAAAAATAAGTGAGTTTTTCCTTAAAACTAGCTAAATAATCTGCCAATGGGGTAAGACAAATAACCTTGTTTTTCCTTTTGACATAATATTATTTTGCTTACCCCATTTGCATATTATTTTGCTTGTTTTACGTAAAAACTCACGTATTTTTGGCAAATTATTTCTGAAAAAAAGACTATATGTTTTGCATGTCTAGAAAATGCATCTTGATTTAAGAATTTTTAGATATTTAGACTAGAAACAAGACAAAATCTATGTAAGAAAATCTTTTTTTTGCAGTGCAGACAGTCATTCATTGTATAAAAATATTAAATAAATAAGTCATGACAACAAATGTTTTTATGCTACTTAAACGTATTTCAGTAAGTTACTCAGGTTTAATGTAATATTTTTGTCAGTTTGATTCTACTAAATGTAGGCAGCAATAGTTTTTTTCAGCGTTGTTAAGACATTTTCTGTTCCTGTTCTAGTTTATTTTGTGTGCAAATGTATTTATTGTATTTATATATTTTGTGATTGTCATAAATACTTAAAATGTCTCTACTTTGTTTTTACATGATAAACTTTCTATAAACCTATCTAATAATCTCTAGATTAACTCGATCATTAAAATTATTGTTTGTTGACAGTTAGTAAAGTCTTTGTTACTTAATCAGACTCCAAATTTTTTTGGAAATTAAATAAAAGAATAAAAGACTCTTAATTCAGAATCACCCAGCTTCATGTCTTAGTAAGAACTTTACTCTACTGTATGTATTTATGTTATGTTTTGTTTTCCTCCATCTTTCTTTACACTTGATTGCCTTTCAACTTTCTTTGCCCAAGATGGAATACATATGACTTCTACACAGAGAAGAAAGCTGAGAACATGTTGTGTATACATAAATGTGTATGTGTATGTGTGTGTCCTCTTCCCACTCAATAAATAACTCTTCTGCTCAATAAATAACTTTGATGATGTTTATGAAAAGTAATGGCTATTTATGAGGGGCGACGTTGGGCTTTTGAAACTGGGGGAACATGCAGGGGGAACCAGACAGCCTGTGATCGTAATGAGTTTATTGAAATTAAAGTCGAAAGCACTCTGGATATTACAGTTAACCTGTCTGCACTGCTGGACCCTGTCGTAAAACATGGTTCAGCCGCACACTTGCACGTCGACTCCTGTAACCTTTAATGGAAAGCTGAGATGTTCATGCAGAGTGTTTATCAGACTGACTGTCTGTGGCCTGAGGACAACCCTCCATTGAAACACTATACACATCATAACGCTGTCTCGTCCCTTGTATGGAGCTCATCCAACCCCTAATGGTTTGGAAATATTTATTTATTATCCTCTCGCTGCTGGAATGGAAACTCAATTGGACTCATGTGATGCGGCTTTTTTGTGCATTATGTTCCACAAACACGGTAATGAAAAATGAAAAGCATATTTAGCTGTAATTGACACTTGGGATGGTTGCCAGATTGTGTTTCCTAAGTAAATGCTCAGACTGTGATGACTACTTACAGTTGCCGTAAACCAAATAAAAGTGTGTGAGGATCAGTAGGCCATCGTAAATCGAAGCAGACAGAATTGTTTGAGTTTTTTTGGGGGGCTAGTGTTGGGCACATGGGTGGATGGTGCGCCACTGGGAGAGTAAAATCAACCAAATTTTTCCTCTTCATTTGTAAAAGTGAACCAGGAAGTACCTTCTCACTCAGCACTCAATTAGCCTGAAGTGAAATGGTGCAGCAAGGGGAAAAAATGTCCTCTTTATTATAATTGTTGCAGAATTCCCCCGCAGCATGTGGGTGTTTGTTTTAGGGAGGCGAGTTTATAGTTTTGGAGGCTATTTTTGCAGCTGTCTATGCTAAGAACTAATAAAGGGAAGAGGAGGGGCCATTTGGTAAATGGATGAGATTTGTATGGTCAAGAGCCACCATACTGAATAGCACTTTATTTATGTTTCATCAACAGGTTGTGATTTACTTTTGCATTTTGTCATTTGAGTGCTTTGTTGAACTTACAATGAGACTTAATATTAGCTTTGCACAATTAATCAAGATAAATTCAAAATTATATTTGACAATTTATTGCAAAGGCTGTGATTTAATTAATAATATGAATATGAATATTAATATTTATAATTGTTATTGTTGTTGTTGTTATTATTAATATTATTATTAGACTTAATCAGAGGTTCACACGATTAATCAACATAAATCCAAAATTGTATTTGACAATTTTTGACAAAGGCTGTGATTTAATTACTACTACTAGTACTACTACTAATAATAATAATAATAGTATGAACAACATTTTTGGCCAAATTATAGAGATTCTATACAACCCTGGCATTCTTCATTTATTTATTTTTTTGTTGTAGTTGTTCTTTTCTTTGTGTTTGCAATTATTTGATTGTTAATTTATTTATTTAATTAATTATATAATTAAATTAAATATTTAAATGATTAATTTATTTATTTATAAATAAATTGCATTTCAAATGTCAAATCTGATGCAGTAAACTTCTTATCTTATTTCATATGCTTATTATTATTGTTGTTGTTGTTGTTGTTGTTGTTGTTGTTGTTGTTATTATTATTATTATTATTATTATTATTATTATTATTCACTCAATCATTCATTCATTCATTCATTAAATCACATCCTTTATCAAAAATTGTCAAAGACAATTTTGGATTTGTTGATTAATTTTGTGAAGCTATTATTAAGTCTTATAATAATATTAATAATATCAAGACCAACTACAACTACTACTATTACTTCTACCACCACTACTACTACTACAACTACTAATAATAATCATAATAATAATAATAATAACATGAACAACATTTTTGCCCAAATTATGGAGATTCTATACAACCCTGGCATTCTATTGTTTTTTTTTTTTTGGTCTTTTCTTTGTGTTTGCAATTATTTTATTGCTATTCATTTATTTAGAATTATTTATTTAATTATATAATTAAATGAAATAATAAAAAAATATTTATTTATTAATTTATAAATAAATTGCATTTCAAATGTCTAATCTGATCCAGTAAACCAATATTTCTTTTTTTTATTTCACTTACCTTTATCATCATTATTATTGTTATTATTATTATTATTATTATTATTATTATTATATACTTAGTATATACTTAGTATATACTTGGATGTATAAAAGAAAACAGTACTGAAATTAACTGCAAATATTTTAATTGTACAAACACAATTTACCATCACAGCATACGACCATTGTAGTCTTTCACAGCACCTTATATAAAGGCAAAGTAAAGATTTTCAGGATAACTAGATCAGCTACTTTAGGAGTCTGTTCCTAACATCACATTCATATATGATGCATATTGCTGAATTCATGTATGTTTTCTTCAATTATTGCATTGAGGGCA
>NW_026613820.1:0-31734 GCF_903798145.1 Danio aesculapii | reverse complement strand
TTTGCCTTGTTCATTTTCTTTCTTTCTTTCTTTCTTTCTTCTTTCTTTCTTTCTTTCTTTTCTTTCTTTTCTTTCTTTTCTTTCTTTCTTCTTTCTTTCTTTCTTTCTTTCTTTCTTTCTTTCTTTCTTTCTTTCTTTCTTTCTTTCTTTTCTTCTTTCTTTCTTTCTTTCTTTCTTTCTTTCTTTCTTTCTTTCTTTCTTTCTTTCTTTCTTTCTTTCTTTCTTTCTTTCTTTCTTTCTTTCTTTCTTTCTTTCTTTCTTTCTTTCTTTCTTTCTTTCTTTCTTTCTAAAGTAAATTTCATGTTGTCTTTGAGCATTACTCCGTCCATTACCACAACACAACTGTACTTTTAATTCTCACAGAGTCTTTGGATTTACATTCATTTTGGTTTCCTGGGTTGTTAGCACACACAGAATAAACATTCACCGTATGTAATAATTAAAATTCTCCAACATGTCAAAATCTTTTGCAAGAGTCAAGTATGTATTACGTACTGTATGAAACTAATTGCCTTATAATTACAGACAGATGCCTTGCGTTATAATGCAAACGGAGCTGTGAGTGGTTCTGTGGAAATGCTTAAAACAGAACATGTGACCTCATAATCATCACTTTAGATGATTGACAGCTGAAATGGCCTCAAGACGTGTAATAACCGCAGTCTTTATTATGTCAGCCGGTAAGTGTGGCGATAAGATTTTCTCCTGCTGGAATAATACTGACTCTAGCCTTGTGTTGCCTTAGATGAACTACAAATATCTGTTTTCAACCCATATTTTGATGGGTGTTTGTTCAGTGCAAGAGTGTACTGTTTGCAAAGAGAGTCCTGTGTTTGATGTAGTTGCCAGACTGACATCAAGAAGCAGTTTTGACAGGTTGAATGTCGTATGTCTTTATTTGTCTCTCTATACATCTGTCCTTCTCTTTGACTTTGTTATTGGAACAGTGTTGTTTTTCTTCTAACTATCAGTGCTTCTGTGCTCTCACTGTCAGTCGCTTGACTTTCAGTGTAATTGAACTTCCAGATGCCAAGGGCAGAGATGCATTAACATTCAGCTCTCTGTGTGTGTGTGTGTGTGTGTGTGTGTGTGTGTGTGTGTGTGTGTGTGTGTGTGTGTGTGTGTGTGTGTGTGTGTTGTGTGTGTGTGTGTGTGTCTGTGTCTGTGTGTGTGGGCTGTTTTTAAACTTCCATTATCCCACGCCTACTGACATGCACATGCTGGTTTGTACTTGAATGTAATTATTAATAATTAATATTTTATGTAGTTTTTTTTCCATTTTAGTCATTTTGCTTCTATTTAAAAGATCTCTACGTGTTTTTTGGTTTGTTTTCTGTTTAGTTTTATTTTTTATTTTTTGTGCTATAACTTGTTTTTGCTTACTGCCCCTGAACACCAAGTTACTTGTTGCAGGAGATTCAAAATTATATGATGAATATACCCTACCTGACAAAAGTTTGAGGAACAACATGTAATAACTTGACTTCTAGTTGATCATTAGGTATCAGAAGAGGCTTATATGAAAGGCAAAGGCCTCTAAATTTTATTCATTCATTCATTCATTCATTTTCTTGTCGGCTTAGTCCCTTTATTAATCTGGGGTCGCCACAGTGGAATGAACTGCCAACTTATCCGCTGTTTTATGCAGCGGATGCTCTTCCAACTGTAACCTATCTCTGGGAAACATCACACACTCATTCACTACGGACAATTTAGCATACCCAATTCACCTGTACCACATGTCTTTGGACTGTGGGGGAAACCGGAGCACCCGGAGGAAACCCACGCGAATGCAGGGAGAACATGCAAACTCCACATAGAAACGCCAACTGACCCAGCCGAGGCTCGAACCAGCGACCTCCTTGCTGTGAAGCAACAGCACTGCCTACTGCGCCACTGCGTTGCCCCACACTTATTTTACCAAATAAAATATGGTCATGCCTTGATTTTGATTTATTTAATTAGGACAGTAGGGTCTGACTTTGCTTTGACAAAAGTCTTGTCACTTAATTCACTTCAATTCATGTTTATTTTTTAAAGCACTTTTACAATGTAGATTGTGTCAAAGCAGCCTAACATAGACGTTCTTACCAGAAATAATGCACAGTATAGAATATAAAGTCATGGTGCAGTGGAAAAGAATTAATATTATGTATGACTCCCATGAGCTTGGAGGACTGCATCCATTCATCTCTGCAATGACTCAAATAATTTATTAATAAAATCATCTGGAATGGCAAAGAAAGCGTTCTTGCAGGACTCCCAGAGTTTATCAAGATTCTTTGGATTCATCTTCAATGCCTCCTCCTTCATCTTACCCCAGACATGCTCAATAATGTTCATGTCTGGTGAGTGGCTGGCCAATCGTTTGCTTTCAGGAACTTTGATGTGGAGGCTGAAGTATAAGGAGGAGTGCTGTCCTTCTCAAGAATTTGCCTTCTCCTGTGGTTTGGAATGTAACTGGCTGCACAAATGTCTTGATACTTCAGGCTATTGATGTTGCCCTCCACTCTGCAGATCTCTTGCATGCCCCATAGTGAATGTAATCCCAAATCATGATTTTTTCTTCATCAAGCTTGACTGATTTCTGTGAGAATCTTTCAGATTCATCTAAAAAATCTACCTTCTGCCTCTTTTCCAAATGATCAACTAGTAGTCAAGTTATTATTAGTTGCTCTTGCAACTGGGATTGACAACAAGACTTTTGTCAGGTAGTGTAAATGTAATAAGTAATATTGGACTGCAATTATTTCTTTTTTTGTTGGTAATGTAATTGATAAGATTAAAATAATCAGACTTTCCCAGTGATGGGTTGCAGCTGGAAGGGCATCCGCTGTGTAAAACATATGCTGGTTAAGTTGGCGGTTCATTCCGCTGTGACGACCCCAGATTAATAAAGGGACAGTGCCGAAAAGAAAATGAATGAATAAATGAAGGAAAAATAATCAGACACAAAAAAGAGAAAATTATAATATATATATATATATATATATATATATATATATATATATATATATATATATATATATATATATATATATATATAATAATAATATACATTTTTTTTTGGCATTTTAGTCACACTTTATTTTGATGGTCCGTTTGTTGAATTTAAGTTACATTGCATCTACATTAGATTATAAGTAGATTGTTAGGTTGGGGTTAGGGTTATTGTATATTGACATGTACTTACAAAGTTTCTTATAGTCAGTTAAATGTCTGTTGAATGAGCAGTATCAACAGATATTAAGCAGACAGTCTACTAACGCTCAAATGGACCACCAAAATAAAGTGTTACCTGTCATTTTGTATTCATTATTTTATAAATTATTAATCAAGTTTTAATAATTTTAATAAATTAGAATAAGTTTTAAATTAAATTAAATTCCCATAAAAGAGCAAAATGGCCAATGAATATTTATTTTAAATGTAGGGTTACAGTAAATTTCTTTTTTTCTCCTCATTTTAATTTAGTTCATTGTAATATCAGTTAGTATGTAAGATAACCAACAACCATTTACCACTGAATAAGATTAGGTTAGATTTAGGTCAGGTGACCAAAATTCAATGTCTGATAGATGTCAAAGTGGTAACATCCACACAACTTCAAGGTGTAACATGAATAGACGTTGATATTTGGTTAATTTTAGGCTGATTTTAGATTGGACATTGACGTTGGTCTGACGTTAACCCAGTTTTCATTTCAAAACAAAATCCAACATCCCCACGACATTGGGGATCGTTGGGCATTAATATAACGTCATGGTAATGTCCTGAGCCTGCAGGGAAGGAACTAAATTGAAGGAAAAGGAATGAATGAATGAAAGTGGCCGTAGTGTGTGTGAATGAGTGTGTATGGGTGTTTCCCAGTACTGGGCTGCAGCTGGACAGGCATTCGCTGTGTAAAACATATACCGGAATCGTTGTCAGTTTATTTCACTGTGGCGACCCCTAAAATAGTGTAAGCTGAAGGAAAATGAATAAATGAATAAATAAAGTCAGTTGTTCAAAAATACAGCATTGTAGTTTTAAAACTAACATTTAAACAAGCTAGAATCCTTCTATAATGAGACATCTGGCCAATTCAGGGGTCTTGCAAGAAAGACCATTGCTGATTTAAGTGGAGAAAGTACTATACTTCTGGGAGTTTGAATGAGTTCACTCACAGTCCGCCTGGTGATACGCTTGAGTTGAAACACATACTAGCAGCCAACAGTACAGGGTGCTGACCTTCAGTGATTTAATCACACTTTCTTTGTTTTTTTAATACTAAACATAATTGCATTCTGCCCATGTTTCAGTATCCAGCACTTTCCCTCATCTCTCTGATGTTTATTGGCCTGTAAGATGTTTTACAGCTGTTGTTGCGGTGTGATGTGAGTTTTGATTTCCATCTCCGCTGCTCTGTTGTTGGTGAACGCGGCGATTCGGAGCTATAAACAATTTATTTTGTGCAGCGGTGAGAAAATACATCGATTCTTTCACCATGACAGTCAGAGGAGGAGAGTTTATGGCAAAATATCCTCATAAGCATTGCACACATTTTTGCAAGCATACAGCATTAACCCTGAACTAAGAGAAAACCCTGGCGGCATCCTTGAATAATGTATTTTTTGTAACACTTATCTTGTGTTAGCCCTTGAAGATAGAGGGGAGAGAAATCATTTGATGCTGTCTGTCTGAACTCTAGGTGATCTGATGCGGCCGCTTCAACATAACAGGAGCAGAAATGTGTGCTTGAATAATCTGGGGCTTTATCTGTAATAGTTATTTTGGTAATTGAATAATCTGTTGGTCATGACTTTGGTTATGGGAGGGAAAATTATATCTATATTATATCTAATATAGATATAATTATATCTAAATATCTATTATTTACTATATTGTTATTTCACTGTATCGTTGCTCTGCATACAAAGTGCAATTTGCAGTAGGCTGTGCAATTAATCGACAATTCAGTTTGGATTTCGATTTTGGCTTCTAACGATTATGAAAAAACATTCGTGTAGATAAACGATTATTGCATCATATACCGCCCCCTTTCCAATTGTACACATTTGTTGCTTTGCAAAGCTCAGTTTCACATGAACATTACTAAAAGCATGTACTGTAATGAAACGTTTGCAGTACGGGATGCACATCGTTCATTGTTGTACATTCAAATCATTCATGTTTTAAAAGCGCGAGAGAGACCGCATACTGTTGTGTGTGTGCGCGCTCAGCCTCAAAGATGAGCAGAGCACACACATCTAAAGTCATCTTAATGTGAACACTTTAATGGTCAAATAGGTGTAAAAACACAGTGTTTAGTGATTATTCAAATTAACCCTCATTTGTGTAATAAACAAACGAGTTGAGAATCAAAAGACACCTGAAAGAGAAACTATTAAACAGAAACGCACTGCTCTTAAAGTGACAGCACACGATTCCTGCTGCCGACTGTTTTCATCATTAATCAAACAACAAAAGGACAAAATCACTCACTGCTCTTGACTCATTTGTAGCTATTATTAAAGTTTTATTTTCTTACTGTGAAGATGCTTAAAGCACAGTTTGTTTCATCTTTTTATTCAATTGTATTTATTTCCCTTTCCTTATTTACAGGGAATAAAATAACTGTGCATATATACAGTTGAAGTCTGTATTGAATAGCAACCCTTTTCCCCAATTTCTGTTTAATGGAAAGTTGTTGTTTTTTTCCAACCCATTTCTAAACATAATAGATTTATGTTAATGTAAACTCATTTCTAATAACTGATTTACTTTATCTTGCTATGATGACAGTAAATAATATTTTACTAGATATTTTTCAAGGTACTAGTATTCAGATTAAAGTCCGATTCAAAGACTTAATTAGGGTAATTAGGCAAGTGATTGCATAACAGTAGTTCCTTCTGCAGACCATTAAAAAATATATTGTTTAAGAGGGCTAATAATATTGACCCTAAAATAGGTTTCAAAATATTTAAACCTGCTTTTATTCTTGCCAAAATAAAACAAATAAGACTTTCCCCAGAAGAAAAAGTATTCACAGGAGAGTGAATAAGTTTGACTTAAACTGTAATCGTTTTGAATATTCGTGATTACAGTTATGACCAAAATAATCGTGATTATGATTTTTTACATAATCGAGCAGCCCTAGTTTGCAGGCAAAGAAAAACAAATGTAGGGAATGTATTGGTACAGTAGATTTTTGCAGCTAGTGCAATCGCTAGTCTTACAGTTAAGAATGTTATTCTCCTTACACTTTTTTACACTTTTCTGAGGCTTCTGATTAATTGTTAATGGAAATAGTTTTGCTACTAAGATGCTCTAGGATGCTCACTCTTACACTCACTCATTCATTCATTCGCTCTCACTCATTCATTTATTCAATCTCACAATCACTCACTCATTCACTGATTCACTCTCACACTCATTTAGTCGATCATTCACTCTCACTCACTGTCACTCATTCACTATCACACTCACTCATTCACTATCACACTCAGTCAGTCAGTCAGTCAGTCAGTCAGTCACTCACTTACTCATTCATTCAATTTCACACTCACTCATTCACTCTCACTCATTCACTCACTCACTCAGTCATTCACTCACTCATTTACTCCCAGACTCACTCACTCATTTACATTTAGTCATTGAGCAGACGCTTTTATCCAAAGCGACTTACAAATGAGGACAAGGAAGCAATTTACACAACTATTACACTCACACTCGGTCAGTCACTAAGTCAGTCAGTCACTCACACATTCACTCTCACACTCACTCATTTGCTCACTCTCTCACTTTTTCACTCTCTCTCTCACTCTCTCACTCATTCACTCACACACTCAATCACTTACTCATTCAATCACTCACTCACTCTTTCACTCTCTCACTCACCCACCCAACCACTCACTGACTCACTCATTCACTCACTCACTCATTCGCTCTTACATTCACTGACTCACTCACTCACTCACCCACTCACTCACTCATCCTTACCCACGCACTCATTCATTCACTCTCACTCACTTTCACACTCACTTATTCACTCATTCACACTCTCTTTCTCTCTTTCTGTCACTCGCTCACAGATTATTTTAATTCTCAATCATTATCAACTTTATAAATGACTTGTTTCAACCCTAGAATAATAAATGGCAAGCCATCATATCGATAGCAATGCATTATTCACTACTAAAGCAGCATTGCTAGTTGAGTACAAATACAACTAATTAATGGCAGAACATTTTTATTATTAGGTATTATCAATATTAAGATTTAGTTTGTTGCCCTAAATTAATAAATAACAAATTGCATGTTAAAGTGTGTGTCTATACAAATACATTACTCACTACTAAATGCATATTGTGCAGATGTGATTGTTTTCCATGCATATTGTGCAGATGTGATTAATTGGTTGACAAATTTTTATTCTCAGGATAATTAACAAATTCTGCTAAATCATCACTGAACAACATGATTAATAGCATTGATCTTCACAGAAAAATATTTGAATTGTTCTTCCTAAGATGTTTGTGTTCTTTTTTTGTTCCATGTTGTAGAAATGTAATTAATTAATAATCTAATTTATTACTTATTACTTCCATTCTTAGTTATTGATTATACATTATGGCAGTTGCAGTCATTATATATCAAATGACAAATTCTGAGTAATCGTCACCGATCCGGATGATTAATGGTGTTGTTTTCACTGCTGAGGTTGCAATTGTTGGTGGTGTGTTCGTCTTTTTTTTCTTAATAGAAATGCATTATTCAGTACTAAAGCAGCACTGCTGGTTGATGTTTTGCATGCATATTGTTCAAACACTGAAACTTCCAGAATTTTATAACGCCTAGAATAGCTATTATTGTTAGACTGCAACAAATATATTTTTGGAACCATCATTCATTCATTCGTTTGTTTATTTCATTTCCCCCTGGCTTTGTCCTTTTTTATTTGGGGTCATCACAGCGGAATGAACCGCCATTTATTTATGCATTCATTCATTCATGTATATGTCAATTCCCTTCGGCTTTGTCCAATATTTATCACGGGTATCCACAGCGAAATGAACCGCCATTTCATTCATTCATTCATTCATTCATTCATTCATTCATTTCATTTCCCTTCAATTTTGTCCCTTATTTATCAGGGGCCGCCACAGAGGAATGAGCTGCCAATTATTTATTTATTTATTTATTCATTCATTCATTTATTATTATTATTTTTTTATTTATTTAATTTCAATTCCCTTCAGCTTTGTCCCTTATTTTTTAGGGGTTGCTACGGCAGAATGAACAACCATTTATTTATTCATTCATTCATTCATTCATTCATTTATTCATTCATTCATTCATTTCATTTCCCTTCGGCTTTGTCCCTTATTTATCAGGGGTTGCCACAGCGGAATTGACCACATTCATTCATTCATTTATTTTATTTAATTTCCCTTCGGCTTTGTCCCTTGTTTATCAGGGGTCGCCACAGCAAATGAATCGATATTCATTCATTTATTTATTTTATTTAATTTCCCTTCGGCTTTGTCCCTTATTTATCAGGGTTGCCACGGCTGAATGAACCGATATTCATTCGTTTGTTTATTCATTCATTCATTCATTCATTCAATACATACATTCATTCATTCATTAATTCCTTTATTTCATTTCTCTTCTGCTTTGTCCCTTATTTATCAGGGGTCGCCACAGCGGAATGAACCACTATTTATTTATTTGTTTTTATTCTAATTATCAATTTAATATTTAATTCTATTATCAATGGTTGTTGCAGCCATAGAATGATAAATATTTAGAAAAATGTTGCAACATTTCTGACAAATGAACTGATGGACATGATTACAGTTTTTTGTTTTATTTATTAATTTATTTATTTTAACATCCAAACTTGAATTCATTCTCTAATGATGTGTGTGCATTCCTCAGATTTCTTTTAACAATTGATAGTTATTGTGCAAATTAATTGATCCTGATAAGCTAATTAATTGATCATCTAACATAAAACTGATTATTTTGATTCAGAGTTATTACTGACTTTTACATACAGCTCTTGCAGAATAATAAATGGCCAATTCTATCAAACCTTTACTAATCAGCATGATTAATAGCATTGTTTTTCACCAGCTCAAGTAGCGTCAGTTCTTGCTAACATATTCGTGTGCATTCCTCTTTTTTTTTTTCTTCTTCACGTCGCATGGGTCAGTGCATTACCAACAACTGTGCCTCCTCCCCGAAGGTAAGATAATGCGTCGCTCAATGGCCCGCAGCGGGCAGTTAGTAAACACAGGCTTACCTCACGCTCAGTGACACTCATACATGCACATGCGCGCAGACACACGTTTACACTCACTATTTTAATCTCCCCTCGAGGAAACCACAACAAACGCACACTCACTCAGTTGGCTAAGCTTTATAAAACGGTCTTAAGTGTATTAAAACCGCATCGAAAAAGCCCAGCAACAGCAGCTGCGAGGTGTTCCTTCCAGAACTGTAAATCCTCGATCCTGGAAGGAACATCATTCGTTTGTTATCAGATTTATCAGGCGAGGGGTACGGTATCACTCGACAATAGTGGCCCTGTAAAGCTGAAATATAGAGCGAGGATGAAATGGTATATGCTAGAGCGAGTGGCTTTGGCCTGAAGCCTCACATCTGTTGAGCAGAGCATTGAATGATCCAGACTGACTCTCAGTCCTTGACACTCAGTGTATATGCATATATTCATGTGTGCTTGCGTATCATGCATACTGCAATGCTAAATACTATCTTGCGTAAGGATTTACTGTTTGGCAAGATGTACAGGCAAGATTTGTCATAATTGAATTCAGGTTTGAATTTCTTGTAGCATGCTTAGTCATATTGAATTTATACTGTATAATTGTTGTGCGCTGAGAGTGAAAGTAAACAGAGTATGTATTAGGGCTGCATAATATATTGTTTCAGCATGGATATTGCAATGTACACGTCTGCAATAGTCACATTTGCACTGTAAAAAAAAAAAAAAGTGTGTTCGACACAATCGATTTGTGTTGGGACAACATGAAGGAATTAAGGTAAATTATTAGTTTTTACAGATTAAACATAAAACAATTAAGTTTTACCCCCAAAATTGTGTTGTTTCAGCTCATTTTCAATAAGTAGTTTGAACAAACAGCAAAGAATTCACACACATGGTCTGTGCAATGTCCAGTTATGATTATAGATGATCAGTTTGTTGTTGCAAAGTTTATCCATAATGTAGTGAAAGTTTATCATTCGCATGTTTTCAGACCTGTGATTTATTATTAAGCAGCTCAAGTGAGCTTAAAAGCACAAGAAATTCCAAATGTTTGTAGCATACCAAGATTATATATATATATATATATATATATATATATATATATATATATATATATATATATATATATATATTATTTATAGGACAGAATCTTTGCAGTGATATTTAGCATTTCATTATTCTGAATTCTGAATTCTGTCCGACTTCTCGGAATATCAGAAAAGCACTGTTTTTTAAAGTTGTATCTTTGCTCTTTTGTTTTTTATCTATGCTTGTCATTTGTTTGCATTTTGCACAATAATCCTGCGTCAGGAACCTAAAATCAACCTAAAATTGTATTTAACATAAAATATTTTAAAGAAAAACTAAATATTGCAAGATTCCTTTTTTTCCTCAATATGCAGTATCAGTATGTATGTGGAGTTTGTATGTATGTACATTTATAGGGATAGTTCATTCAAAAATTTAAATGTACTCACTATTTACTCACTCTCAAGTTGTTCCAAACCTTTGAGTTTCTCTTTTCTGTTGAAGTTAGTTTGAAAAATGTTACAAATCTATAACCGTTGAGTTCCCAAAAAAGGAAAAAAAAATACTATGGAATACTATGGTTTTCAGAATAGCTTTTTTTTTTGTTTAACGGAAAAAATGAAACCCAAACAGGTTCATGAAGTGTAGAGTGAGTGAATAATAATGATTGAATGTTCAGTTTTGTGTGAACTATCCCTTTAAATATACAGTATCTTGTATGTATTTATGTAACTATTTATTTACCACATTCTGTTGCTTGCTTGTTTGCTTACTTTATGTAATTGTTTAAATGTTTATTTAGTTTGTTCACTTTATGTATTTTTGCTTTTGCATGTATGTACTTTATTAAATATACATTATTACTATTTTTATGTCCTGTGTTTAAATAATTTGTGTTTGTTTATATGTTTCTATTTGTTCAATATCTATTAATTTATTTGTTTTTTATGAGCATTTAGTTCACAATTTATCTACTACTATTCAAACGTCTGAGGTAGGCATGGGCTGGTATAAGTGTTTTGATTGTGTGATAATCTCGGATAAAAGTACTACGGTTTCATGGTGTCATGGTATTGTAATTACTACTATAAAATAAGTTCTTTTTAAATGTCTGGGTTAAAAAAAAAACTACTTTTTTCCCCCATTGAGCACAATATATTTAAGTTTTAGGAAACATTTATTATATTTTGGAACAGTAAACATGTCAGGCTGAATAATTAAAATAGTTATCTTCTCTGCTATCTTCATTAGTTTCAAAAACACAGATTTCTTTACAAAACAAACAAAAAACACATTAAAAAAACCTTACACATACCTTAGGAATGGTATAACTGAAAATATTAGCAGTTTTAAAACCATGACTTTTTTAAACCGCAGTAAACCCTGAAACCGGTTATCGTCCCATGCCTAGTCTGAGGTAATACGTTCTTGTGTTTAACACTAGAATTAGAATTTTTGCAATTTAAAAGCTTTGTTGAAATGAAACACAAATATCTATAATCCCCTAACTATTACTAAATATCTGTATATTTCCTTTCTTAATCTTTTTATTTTATTAAAAATACAAAACACTAAAGAGTTACGATTATTTCTACCTAGAACTACCACAGCGGTCGAAATGACTGCATGCATTTCAGTGTCTGTTACTTGTTACCCACATGTTGCCCACGACTTTAAGTATGCATGCCTCTGTTGCCTAGCAACTTCCTGCTATCATACACATAACTTTCTGTCAGGAAAAGCATAACTTTACTTCAGACATGTCTTTCAAAACAGCATATTTAGTGCTTTGAAAAAACCCTCTCCCCTACTTAAGAGCTGAAAGTGAAAGTGAGTTACAGACATTTGTGGGTGGTTTAATGTAACCTAACTATAGATTCATATTCTGTATTACAAAAATATCCTATTATTAGGGGGATGACTGAATTAAATATGATGACAGGTATTAAAGCTTAATTTTAATATCTCAATAGAAGCTTTGAATGTAAATATGATGTGACAATAAGCCATCATATATGAGAATGGTCAGAATGACCTCTATGATAATTCTAGCCATTATAGAACTCTGGTAGTTCCAGTGTTAGTCCTCTAATTCATAAAACTAATTAAAACTGTAATATTGCTCCATATTATTACAATTGAACATATGTATAAAATTGGAATAACTTTATGTAAGTTTTGCAATTTAGTCATTAATTTATGTATTAACTCATTTTAATTTATGCAGTTAAATATGTCCATTTGGTGCTCAAATGCCATCTAATGTTTGTGTGTGTGTGGATTCTTTGGTGAATAGAAAAAAAGAGGACAGTCTAAATATTCTTACTCTTCAGTCAGCTATGTTAGTTTTGTATTATCATATATATATATATATATATATATATATATATATATATATTATATATATATATATATATATATATATATTTGTATTAATTTACAGACTTGAGCAGCAGCAATAAGTGTTATAGAGAACTGGCTAACATCTGTATGCACTCTTTAAGGAGTCTTAACATTTTTAATCTAGAGAAGAGAATCTCCACCTCTTGACTGAAGCTGCAGTGCTGGCTTTATCCTAAGCCATCTCTAACACACACACACATACACAGGAGAAATTTGGCCATCTGCTAGCAGTAGGAATTCACGACACACACAGAAAGCCATTGTTCGGGAGCACTGCTAAGCCACTGTGATTTGCACAGTCTCACTAAAGCCCATTGTGGAGGAGTTAGCATGACGCTAAAGCTGTGATGCTCGCCTTCAGGGGTGTGAGGGAAACACTTCATTTCTTCTTTAGATTGATACTGTCTGGACAAAGTTTATTACAACAAACATGCCAGCAGTGGCAGCCTGAAAAAGCTGCTGCTTTTATTAACCCTTTTTAAAAAAACAAGTCTCCATCAAGAACTAAACACTATTTTTAGCATTATTCCATAGAAAACTCCTGAATGATTTTAAGTTTGTTACATAACTAGGAATATTATGCTTTTGTCAGATCTATTTGTCTATGTATCAGTATTTTGTAATCAGCATTTTTGGGTGAATATATTGATTACATTTAGTGCTGGACAAAAATTATTCACGATTAATTCCTTCCAGAAGAAAAGTTTGTTTTGACATAATAAGTGTGCGTACTGTGTATATTATGTATATATAAATACATGTATCACATATACATTATATATATATATATATATATATATATATATATATATATATATATATATATATATATATATATATATATATATATATATATATATATATATTTTGTATTTTTTTTTTTTTTTTTTTTTTTTTGAAGTCAGTATTTTTAGCCCCACTTTGAATTTTCTTTTCTTTTTTAAATATTTCCCAAATGATGTTTAGCAGAGCAAGGAAATTTTCACAGTATGTCTGATAATTTTTTTTTTTTTTCTGAAGAAGAGCTTATTTGTTTTATTTCAGCTAGAATAAAAGCAGTTTTAAATTTTTTTTTTAATCCATTTTAAGGTCAAAATTATTAACCCCTTTAAGCTATATTTTTTTTCGATAGTCTACAGAACAAACCATCATTATACAATAACTTGCCTAATTACCCTAACCTGCCTAGTTAACCTAATTAACCAAGTTCAATCCATGTAAATTTGTAAAAACTAATAATAAGTGCCCCAACACAAATTAACTGTGTGGAACCCAGCATTTTTTATAGCGTAATAAACTACTAAAAACACGTGGAAGAACCTTTATATTTAAAGTCCCCATGAACCGGAAGCTGCAACATTTTTTTTTCTCTATTGTGACGCAGTTCCTAGAGAAATGAAATATTAAATGAGAAAACAGTGGGTGTGCTTGTTTTTTTTTCTTCTGCAAGCTGAATGGATGTAGTGAAGTAAGGCAAGGCGAGTTTATTTAAATACTGCATTCAATTCAATTCACCTTTATTTGTATAGCACTTTTACAATGTAGATTGTTTCAAAGCAGCTTCACATAAAAGGTCACAGTAAATAGGAACAGTGTAGTTCAGTTTGTAGTGTTTAAATTCAGTTCAGTTTAGCTCAGTTCAGTGTGGTTTAATAATCACTACTGAGAGTCCAAACACTGAAGAGCAAATCCAACGATGCGCAGCTCTACAGGTCCCGAACCATGCAAGCCAGTGGCGACAGCGGAGAGGGAAAAAAAACTTCACTAATTGGCGAAAGTGGAGAAAAAAAACCTTGAGAGAAACCAGGCTCAGTTGGGCACGATCATTTTAATTTCTCCGCTGGCCAAACGTCTTGTGCAGAGCTGCAGTCTCAGCGGCGGAGGCTGGAAGCTGGCCTCAGCGAAGACTCGTCTGTCCCTGGAGCGTCACAGGAATCAGTCTCATGTTCTCCACTCCTCCATTCCCCAGGTGGAAATGGAGAATAAAGAGAATAATTAGCGTAGCTGCTGTTCATAGTGCATACAAACAAGATGCAGAAACCTGTGTGGAAACCCGCTAAGTGGTGTACTGAGTGTATGTTTTACTGAACAGATAGGTCTTTAATCTAGTTTTGAATTGGGAGAGTGTGTCTGAGCCTCAGACATTATCAGGAAGACTATTCCAGAGTTTAGGAGCCATAAATGAGAAGGCTCGACCTCCTTTATTCGACATTTCATACACAATGGTAATTCAAAGTGCTTTACATTTAACAAGGATACAAGACACAAGAAAATAAAATGATTAAAAGAATTAAAAATTATTAAAAACAAATTAAAATGTTTAAAAAAACAAAAAACAGTTTATAAAAGAATGAAAAAGAAAAGACAGACATAATAGTGCAATCTGTCGGACAGTGCTCATTCAGTAAAGGCACAGCTGAAGAGGTTAAACAGATTTGAATGTGCCTAAAGTTGGAGCACATCTGATCATTTCTAGAAGCTGATTCTAACAGCGGGGGGCGTAGTAGCTGAAGGCGGATTCACCCTGCTTTGATTGAACTCTTGAAATTTCTAATTCACTTGATTCTAATCTTCTAAGTGATCTGATAGGTTTGTATTCAGTGAGCATATCTGTAATGTAAGGAGATCCTAGGCCATTTAGTGATTTATACAGTGATAATATTTTTAAATCTATTCTGAATGTAACTGGGAGCCAGTGTAAAGACCCGAGGACAGGTGTGATGTGCTCTGTTTGCCTGGTTCTGGTCAGAATCCTGGTAGCAGCCTTCTGGATGAGCTGCAACTGTCTGACTGTCTTTTTGGGAAGGCTAGTAAGGAGTCCATTGCAGTAATCCACCCTGCTGGTGATTAAAGCATGAACAAACTTTCTAAATGAACAAGGCATCCAGAAAGACCCTGCTCACCATTTCTGTTTGTTGTCAAAACTGACAGTTGGAGCAGTGTGATTAAATATGTTAGCCACACCCATTTAACTGAAAACAAACAGTAAGTACATTTTCAGATTTTAATTAAAGGTTAGAAGGGAATTGTTCACCACAAAACTAGCAATGTGAGTTAACAAAATCAGATGGTTAGATTTCATGTGGACTTTAAGGACATAGGTGATGTTGATTTGACAACATCTGCTTCATATTCCAGGAAACATCCTTCAGCCAGGCACCATCTGTCAATCATTCCTCCTCTCGCTCTCATTTTCCTTCAAAACTGCCCATTTTTCTTCTGTTTCATATCTCTATTTCTGACTCTCGCTGTCCTTTATCTCTAGGCAAGAATACAGCGATTGTGCTCCAAAATCAACCGCTTTAATCACCCGTTTTTATTGATGAACAGATTGGGTAGTTTATACCTGGAAGGCTCTCGTTTAATCGATTCATTTGAATTAGAAGTGACAAGTTCTTTATCTTGAAAGGTGTTTACAGAGAGGCCGTAAATGCGTTCACTGAGCCCATCTGTGGATTTATATCGAAATTCTAATAAAACTTTACAATCTGTGAGAGCAAAACCCTGATCAGTCTCTAGAGATACACTGAAGGTTTTAGCAGAAGCCAGGAGTTATGAGCATTGGACCTGAAGGAAAACCTCGACAGATAACGTCTAATAAAACTCCACCATGACCAGAGATATGGAGCCGTTTGCTGTTCAGGTCATTGACTAGATTTCATTGGGCTGTGTTTTGTATTAGTTGCAGAAAGAACTGCTTTGGTTCAGATTGGCTTCTGTTGCTCCTCCTTTTGGCCCCGTGTTGAACTCCACTGTTATCTGTCCTGGTGTTACACATCTGCTTTGTTCAGATGATGACTTAAGATCATGTTATACAAGAGACTCTGAGTGATTGAATGAGCCACTTTTGAAGATATTGTGTGAGAGAGTTATAAACACCTGTAACAGTTTTACTATTATTTATCCATCTATTTATCTCTTAATATTGAACATTTAATACATTTTGATTGGTTTGGTTTGGTCTTAGTTTAGTTACAGTGCTCAGCATCATTAAGTACACCCCACTTTAAAAATGAATATTTTTATCCATTTCTCAGTGAATATAGGCAATGTATTTTGGTGCATTTAAACCAAACAGATTTATTAAACAGATATATTTATTAAAATAATGTTTTAGTCACCAAAAATATTTAGAAATTGAAAGATAATACAATTAAATTCAAGCACAATATTGCAAAAACAAAAATTCAACCTACAAAATTTCAACTCAATTATTAATATTTTTGCTTCTCTTGATTGTTCCTCTTTTTAAATTTTGTATTTAATATTTTTCTATAACATAAATTTGGGTGTACTAGTTTTTGGACCGTTATCGTAAGTTATTTTGCTAGATAAGCTCTAGATTTGGCTGCAGTACTGACTAATTTAATGTATAAGCACAGATGTAATATTGTATAGCTTCCTATTAAAAATATGAATTTAAAAGAGAGATTTGTGAGGCGTGTACTGGAAAGCACTGTAATTTTGTTTTGAGTATTTTTTGTTTGTTTTGTTTTTTATTTTTGTCTTGTTTCATTTTATTTTATTTTATATTTGTTTCCATTTTATTTTATTTTAGTTAATTTAGTTTTTTATTTTATTTATAATTTTTTTAATTTGTCTCATTTTGTTTACAGTATTAATATTATTTTTGTTTTTGATTTATTTTATTTTTGTTTAGTTTTTTTTTAGTTTATTTTGTTTTGTTTTATTTTATATTTTTGTCTCGTTTTCTTTTATTTTAAATTATATTTGTTTGTATTTTATTTCAGTTACTTTAGTTTTGTTTCATTGCATTTTGTTTTTTTGTTTTGTTTAAAGTTTTGTCTTGTTTCGTTTCATAATTTTTTTTACATTGTATTTGTTTTGTTTAGTTTTAGTTAATTTTGCTTTGTTATATTTTATTTATATTTCTTATTTTTTGTCTTGTTTCATTTTATTTTATTTTATATTTGTTTTGAGTTAGTTTATTTTATATATATATATGTTTTTTTTGTCTTGTTTAATTTTATTAGAATTTTATATTTGTTTTTAGTTCATTTTATTTAATTTTTTGTCTTGTTTAATTTAGTAAAATTTTATTTTAGTTTTTATTGAAACATTTTTGTTTCATATTAAACTGAAACCTATTGTAATGTCACCAAAGCATCATTTATGTATTTGTATATAAAGTTATCAAATATTTGTATTCTATTTTGGCTTTGAACAAAAAAGTTTTAATATTTAAAATATTTTTGAACCCATTTATTTTATTATGTTTTATTTATATACTCTGTATTGCAGTATTTTAAATGATTTTTTAAATATTTTTAGATTAATATTATTATTTATTTATTTATTTATTTATTTACTATTTTATTTTATTTATTTATTTATTTATTTATTTTACATTTTAGCTTAAGTTTTTGGGATGTGCAATTGTAACTTATTTCTTTTTGTGTGAAGTGGAACATTTTTGGTGCAGTTGGTTGCCCTGGTATCATTTCTTAGTAAAGTTTATGCTCGTATAACCTTTAAATTTAATACTAATATTTGGCACTAATAATATATATATATATATATATATATATATATATATATATATATATATATTATATATATATATATATATATATATATATATATATATATATATATATATATATATATATATAAAATATTCTTTATCCTTGAAATACTGGAAACTATATATAGTATTATATACTAGTATTTTATATATATATATATATATATATATATATATATATATATATATATATATATATATATATATATATATATATATATATATATATATAATACTATATATAGTTTCCAGTATTTCAAGGATAAAGAATATTTTTCAGCTTAAGTTATTAATAAAAGCTATTTATTTTCATTCATTATTTTTTTGTAGACCAGCATATGGCATGTTTACCGATTGCTAGAACACAGTATCAGATACTCGCATCTTTCCTTTGCTCATTCATAAAAGCACCTTTTTCTCCTTGTACGTGCGATAAGCTTTGGTGTTGGCGAAACATTTGGAAGCTCTCTCAGTTCTTTTTCCCCCACACTTCTGTCTTTCTCTCTTTCACTATGTAAGAGCTGGTTGTCACGCGCTCTTTCAGCGAGAGCCATAAGTGTGGGGTTTAAAAGAAGCTGTCGTTTCTACCCAACAATTTCATGCTAATATTCCAGTCAGCCACTTTTGGAAGGGAAAGCGAGCGGAGAGTGAGTGTGTACAGGTGGGCTGTCACAGATAAGGCCATCTTTTGCTGTCAGTCTGTGTGTAAGCGAGAGTTTGTTTACTGTCATACCAACAGTAGGCAGGTTTTGGTATGGAGTCGCCCACTGTCAACTGGGTAAATAAAGTCGAGTCGTTGTTCTAAAGCGCTTTTTTGCAGGAGTAGATTTGGAGATGTGTGGTTTGTGATGTGATTGAAATGTGATGGCAGAATTATGAAAAGCTTATCAAGCACATTGGAGAAAGTTTTATGTAAATATTGTGCCACAATTCACATAATAAATAAAGACTGCCTGTACCAGTACTGATAAAACTACCATTCTCTGCACCAATTTTGGTGTGTTAGCAAAAATAACTTCTTCAGGTGATGTAATGGTGAACTCAAGTACTGTAGGGCTGGGGGATAAAATGACAACAATTAATCCACAATAATTACCAGCACTGACTGCACCAGGATTTTACTGTTTATGTGTATATTTATTAGTGGTGTAATGGATCACAAATCTCATAGTTCGGATCACATTATGGTTTTTTAGTCACGGATCGAACCATTTTTCGGATCAGCCAAAAAGAAGAATAGACAAATTAAATTTGCTTTCCATTTATTACAAAAACAGTACTGCAAGACACTTTTGGTTTTAACAAACAGAACTTAGGACCTGTAATTTTATTAAAGATAAAACAAAGAAATAATCAGTTGAATAAAAATAAATAGTAAAATATTCAGTACTGTTTCGTACAACTGTAAATATATCAGTCTAACATTATAATTTGTACAAGCCGTTTCTATTTTTTAGTCTCATTTTGAGTAAATGATTTAAGTCATTCGCTCATAAAACTTCATGTTTCATTGATTGATGTGTCGTTTTAGAAGAATTATTCTGCAGCATATTTTTGATGGCTGGTTGTAATTACTGCCTGCAACTTTTTTTGGCGTCATTAAATGCATATGACAGTGATTTTAATCTTTACCATAAACATCAGGGTTTATATCTGAACTATAAACTGTTACTCTTCTGTGTTAGTTGACTGTTTGTAACCTCATAACTCACTTAAAAGACTTAAGACTGGATCTTTATCTTGAGTTTTTGTGTTTTTCAAACACAGATTCGAATGCTGTGATTCGAAGGAATAATAAACATATGCAAATCACTATTTATGATTTATGTTGCGTGGGTTTTGAGATCTTGATCTTTTAATGATTAATCGTGCAGGTTACACTGAATGCATTGATGCAGGCTAAAAAAGTAGTGAAAGAAAACACCTTTAATAACCTAAGAAACCCACCACATCCCGAATAACCTACCACAACTTCTTCCATAATCATTATATTTTACAGGAAAACCTAAATGCTTTCATACACGTGACTCTGCGATCATTACAAATTTAGGATTAATCTACAAGTAAAAAAAAAATGTGTAAATCCACTAGTCACTGTTCCGAATTGTGGGTTGTGATCGGTACGCATCACGGATCAACCGTTATCTGTAACACCCCTAATATTTATATATAAAGTCAAGCCTGAAATTATTCATACCCTTGGCAAATCTTGACTTAGTTTTTGTTCGAAGGTAAATTAAAGCTGAGAAATATGTTTTTCCACAATGATCCCTCTTGTATATCGTCGTCTTATCTTTCGGGAGAAACCATTTTCCATCAAAAAAAAAAACAAAAAAACTGGCTGCATTAAAATAACCTTAAATCAGATTTTGCAAGAGGCATGAATGTGTTTGGGCTTGACTCTATATATAAAATCAGAAATGTTGCATGGCATCAATTATGATAAATAAGGAATTTAATTCAAACTTATCTTTGTGTGCCTGTCAACAGCAAAATCTCAAGTCCCGGCTGTGCCAGTTGGCATTTCAGTGTGAAATTTGCATGTTCTCCCCGTGTTCACGTGAATTTCCTTTAAGTGCTCCGGTTTCCCCCACAGTCCAAAGATATGAGCTGTAGGTGAATTGAATGAACTAAATTGTAAACAATGTATAAGTGTGTGTATGTGAATGTAAGAGTGTATGGGTGTTAGGAGAGTAATAGGTGGTTCATTCCGCTACGGTGAACCCTGATAAATAAGGGACTAAGCTGAAGGAAAATTAATGAAATTACATAAGATGTTAAAATGTTTGATTTGTTTTATGCAACATTAAATCATGGCTGTTGGTTTTCAGACATTGCAGTGATGCTTTCTTTTCCTTAAAATATATTAATTATATGTTGGATATACATTTTTGGGAAAAAAAAAATCATATATTGAATATGACAATATTTAACATGCTTTTGCATATTGTATTTTTCCATGTATGTGACGTTTCGTAAACAACCTGCCATTCAAAGAGTAAAAATCATGAAACTGAAGTAATTCATGATTGTTATCTGTGGTCAGGACTGAAATTAGTTAATAATATTGACCTTTTTTCAACGTTTTAAAATAGTTTTTGTGTTTGACTAGAATCATAGGAATAACTGGGACATGTTTCTTGCTCTGGTAAACATCGCTTAGAATATATTTGAAAAGGAATACAAATTTCATAAGAGGACTAATCATTTCGTCTGCAACTGTATATGTCAGTGACAGTGGAAACATTTATAAGTCCTCTACTGTGAAAGTGTGCAACTTTTTGATTGACTCAAAATGGTTAAATGCTACTGACTGACCCTTGTGTCACACAATCAACAGCCATATAATGAGCTGCCAGGACTTCTGCCAGGAATACTTCTGGTAGTGGATGGTTTTATTTCTAAATATACTATATTTATTGTATATATACTATAATATACTATATTTATTGTATATATACAATAAAAGTCTCTTTCTGAACCGCAGAGTTAATATGTCAACATTAAACATTTTTGAAAGTGTGAATTATCAGAAAATACCTGTGAATCAGAAGCTACAGGCAATTGTTAATTAACAAATAGCTTTTACGATGCTGTAACGATGTGAAATAAGTTCAGTTCAGCAATTAGCAGTTCCATAAAAGAAAGCAATTTTCATGCCAGTTATCTGTTGTGTTTATGTTTTCAACAAACAAGAGCTAAAACCGTATGCAGTAAAACACATTGTAATAAGATTTTTTTTTTATTTTTTATTTTTTTATTTTTGCAGATTTGTTTAAATACAGCCATCATTCATTTTTAAAACACATGTTGCAAGGGTGAAAATGAGAGTGTCAAAAATGGGGTGTAAAAAAGACCCCCTTTACCCACAGATAGAAATGCTTTCCAGTGGCGTCGCTTTAGCTTGATGTCTGGCCTGACATTTAAATTCTCCGCTGACTGAGATGTATTTACTTTTATGCTGCGGAGAGAAAATATAGCCGTCTGTTCTCTGTCTTGTGCAATAAGAGGGTTTCAGTCAGCTCTCCAGAGAGGACACTGCACTTTTTTTCTGTTTGTTTTAAGTTTGATATTTTCTCTTGCCGTTCAAGATGTGCTTATTGATTTTTGAAACAGTGCATGTCTCAATACATACAGTCACACCACTGTATATAGGAAATGCAGTAAATCATTAAATCAGCTGATAAATTCATATATTCTCTTCCACATTGGCTGGCATTGATCAAATGTTGTCAGTATATTCAGTGAAATTATGTTTGCTTAGGTTGCACACACAAATTTACTTGCTGAACAAAATATTTGTGTTCTGTAAAATTCACATAAACGTTTGGCAATGATAATCATTTTACACATATTGTAACGCACGATAAGTGTTAAATATACATTTTTACAAAAATTTTTACTTGATTTTTCTCCATTGGTCAAAAACACAAGAAATAAACATCATTTAATTGACAAGAACTACATATTAAAGGGATAGTTTACCCAACAATTAAAATTCTGGCATCAATTATTTACCTGTTAATCTTTATTAATTTTTTTAACACGAAGATATTTTGAAAAATGGTGGTTGTTGGCACCCATTAACTTAGGGCAGGGCGATTTGGCCTAAAATCAAAATCTCGATTAATTGAGCATTTTAACTCGATTACAATTAATGAACAATTATTATATTTTTTTATTTATATTTTTTTCCCTCATAGTTCACTCAAAAGTTTTGTACAGTAAATATGCTCACGTAATACAAGTGAGAGATTTTTGAATGAAGGGTGTATTACTAGATTTTAAAATAATTAAAGCAAACACACACTATCAACTATCTATGATTATTTACTTCAACGTTGAACAACTGAAATTAAAACACACATCGTCTAGAACCAACAGTCAAATTTTTTCTTATAAAAAAATGAAAATTAATATCTTGCACTTTTGGAAACAAAATTTATTATTATTATCATGTTTTTTAGATTAAAAGTAGAAAATAAGCAGTGTCTCTACTAAATAAAATAAGTATTTTATATCCTGTAAATAATATTTTAAACAGTGCATTTCTTGCATCTTCTGTAAACAAATATTTTAATGTAAATAATAATTTTATTGTAATGGAAAATATGCCGTCTCACGGCTTTTCTGGCGCAGCTTCCAATCTTCGTCAATGTAGTGCAAACGTGCAATGTGTAGTTACATTTTTTTGAGAGTGTGCAGGTATGCTACCGCGCGAAGGCTGCGCCGGACTACACCAGTGCAGAAGTTCGACGCAGAAGTATAAATCAAAGTGGAGTAACATGACTCCACAAGCGGTAGGGAAAGTAATTGAAAAAATTGACTTGGAAAAATTTGATTATGTCGATTTCGATTAATCGCCCAGTCCTACATTGAGTTCCATAGTATTTTTTGTCTACTATACAATGGTGGTGAGAATCTTTGGGCACCTCGCAATTTTTTTTGATTCAGGACTGTGATGCAAAATAAAACTGAGGTCAATCAAAGAACACGGCAAATGAATTATTAGAATAAATACCATAACCTTCTGGGCTAGTGCTTTCATTTCTGTTGTTCTACAGATCTGTGGGACAGTTATTATGCTACTGTTTTGATGGCATTTTGACACGCTTTCATACAGTTTTCATACATTCATGAGTTTTGCATTCCGTCATCACGTTATCAATTAACATTCAGAAATAAATGTTTCTCATGTTCTGCATGCTTACAAACGAGGCACACCGCTTCCTTCACCAATTTCAATGCACTTCTGAGCTTATGCTCCTGTAGCGTCTGTCATTGCTAGGGAATCATCAGCTGCACAGTTTTAGGAAACACTCCTGACAAACCCTTGCTGTAGCTCTGTTACAAGTTTTATTTATAGAGAATTTAAAAGAGACAGATTGTTTGGGTGCTCTGTATTTGTTTAATCAGCTGCACTCTGAAGAAACACTACTTACAAACCATTGCTGTAGCTCTGATACAAGTATTATTTATGTGCAAAGTTTTAAAAGTCCACAGTGTTTGGGCGCTTTGCATTGGTTTAAAGGTAATTAGTCTACCAAAAGTGTTTAATCCATACAAATTGTGGAGCTATTTTTATTTTTTTTTTGTCACATGATGCACTTGTGGCATTCTGAAAAGTTGTAAGTGTACACTGTACGTGCACCTGTAAAAAATGTGTGCACCACTCTATTTGCATGCATGGCTCAATATTAACTTTATTAACTGTTCTCAGTGAAGACTTGTTACCAGACATGTTCTGATCACCACAATTGTTGGTACAAAACAATTGGAAATGCATTTCTGCTGCTGCATACATGCGAACTTGCACACTTGCACAGGCGTGATCCACAGTCAGCTTATACTACACAGACCTCACTCAGAGATCTTCTGAAAGAGACTGAAACATTTCATTGTGCTCCTCTGACTGAAGAATGATTCATTCTTAGAGTCGCATGAAGAGCTGAGAAGTGAAATGAGAACGAGGATTGTGAATGAAAAGACATAACAGAGATGTGTTGTTTTGTGGATTAAAATCAGGGTTTGATTTTTTGGATATGTACAGGAATAATGTGTATATATATATATATATATATATATATATATATATATATATATATATATATATATATATATTTTTTTTTTTTTTTTAGTTAAATGTAGGCCCACACAGAATCTGCGCGTGCTGAAATTTGCAGATTTCCACAGATTTTTAGCCCATCTATCAAGTCTGTTTATTTACTTGTGAAAATGTGTGTAAATTTTATGAGAAACTTTTGTTTTCCAATTAAGATCTAATTAGATTTGCATTGTAAACATTAAATAAAAGTTCAAAATGTATTTGTGTATGTACATACACATCTATATATATATATATATATACACACATTGGATATTGCTTTTATATGTATAATAGTGTTTTTTTGAGCTTTGTTTGGACATACATTAGATTTTTGCATATATGTTGGTAATACCTTTTATGAAGGATATTTACCATGGTTAACCATTGACATAATATTTTTTACCATTATAAAGAGGTCAACTGTAGTCAAGTGTTATGCAATTCAAAGTTTTTGGAATGCTACTGTATGCAAATTCCCCAGTGTATATCAGTATTTCCTTTTTACTCAAGACGTTTGTTTATTTTCCATGCTTTCATAATATCAGTGTACCTAAACATCGCTATATCACTGTATTTTTGCAAGACTAATGACTCATGACTATATTCACATTATTTTAGCAACCCACAAGAGAAGCATTTTAGACCAAAAAGTGTGAATCATAATGAAAATTCATAAAGCTGTGGGAGGGAAACACTCCGCTGAGTTCCACTGAGCAAACATACTCATTCTAAAGATTTACATTTGCTGTTCACCAGCAACATTTATTCCTTTCCTTTCCAGTTCCTGGTTCATGTTCATATTTGTTAGTAAAGCACGTGAAAGGCCAGCCAGAGCAGTAGTATTTCTAATGTCCTGTGTTCGTTTGCTCAGAGCAAAATTGCAATGTCAAGTTGTCCAAGTGTGTTGTCAGAAAGTGGGGATGTTTTATCTTGTGTTTACCGCAGTGTTAAACCTTTCATGGTTTAGCCATGCTTGTTAGAGTGTGTTGTTAAAGCTCAAAAAGCAAGTGCTCTCAATCTCACGGTTGTAATTACATGAGTTAGACAGGTTGTGCACCTACACACACACAGACACATACAAGCAATTCCAGCATCATGGATGTGACATATGCAGTAAAACTTAAAAGATAAATTATCTATGATTAAAACATAAACATAACATAAAATAAGTATATTTTAACATTATATTAAAACGTCTGTTTATATTTGCCAAAACAACTAACCACTGAATTATGAGATCAGAAAAATATCAATCCATAAACATTTTTAAGATTTTAAATGAGGAAAATATACATGCGTTATGGATGTGACCAAAAAGTTAGCAGGTTTACAGTGTACAACATGCTTTGTAGAAAGTCTGTGAATTAAACTGCACAACCCAAAAGAGATAATGCTAATCAAAAAGATAAGAGTTGACTCACTATAGAACAAAAATTAATGATTTTATTTTATTTTGCATGTGACCCCCCCGGTCGTACTGCACCCAACCCTGTCTGAGCTGGGATCGAACCGGCAATACCTTGTATTGAAGTTGGTTGCTTTAACAAAGAGGCTAAAGACCATGGCTTATAGCGTCTGTCACTAGAGCACTGTTAGAGGTCAGAGGAGTGACGATTACCTGCACAGTACATCGCTAGCTGGCCCCCAGTTACACAATAACCCCCTAAACCTCAATCCCATTCCGTACGAGTCCCCATGTGTAACCCACTGGTCCTACTGAACCCAACCCGCTTTGAGCTGGGATCGAACCTCAGATTCTTTGCATGGGAGTCAGTTGCTCTAACAAGGAGGTTAAAGTCTATGGCCTCTAGCATTTGTCGCTAGAACATCTTTAGAGGTCAGAGGAGTGAGGTTAACCTGCATAGCACTTCGCTAGCTGGCCTCCGTTACACTCACCCCCAAACCTCACTCCCATCCTGGACAAGCCCCCACGTGTAACCCACCAGTCCTACTGCACACAACCTGCTTTGAGCTTGGATCGAACCTCCGATTCTTTGCATGTGAGTCAGTTGCTCTAACAAGGAGGCTAAAGACCATGGCCTCGCCTGATAACATTCAGGCCACATGCTTACATCTGGGCTGCCTTCAGATCCCCCCCGTGTGCAAAATCAGGGTGTCATTCTTGATGAGTCATTGAAACTAGACAAACTTATCAGTTTAATTGTTTTTATGAACTCCGCTTGCTGTCTAAAGTCAAGCATTTCTTAAATCTCACCACACTAGAGTTGGCTGTACATGCTTTTATCATGTCACAGTTAGGGCGTACTCACACTATGTACAGTTTCCTTGAACCGGGTCAAAGCATGCTTGTCCCCCCTTCCGTCTCCCCTGACGGCCCGCACTCACAATACATTCGGGCCTGGGCATGCTTACGTTATCGATGATGCGCTGTTCAGTAAGCGCTTTCGCTCAGCACAGTGGAGATTTCTTTAGTTATATCGTCGTTTAAGTCATTTGATATGCAGTGACACGCAGTCAAATATTTCGCCGAACAGATCAGCCACTTTTGACGCTCATAAACAATCATAAAGTCCTCGTGCTGCAGGAATTAGGAGGTTTGCTGAGGAGCTTTCGTGCAGTGAGGGGTTTGCGTCTTTAATAAACTACGACAATTTGCGTTCATTGAACAGTAAGAATGACTAATAAACGCATATGAAACAGTCCCTTAAAAGTCACGTCTCGCTTTCAGTTTCGGGATTTTCTGCGTTTTGCACTCACACACAAGCGTACCGCGTCAAAGCCCAAGTGAACCGGGCTCAGGCACACTTCTTCCAACCGGGCTAGGGCCGGCCAAGTGAACCGTACCTGAGCCCGATTCAGAGCACTCACACTTCTCAAACGATCCGGGAATCGGGCCTGGGCACGGTTCGGATAGCATAGTGTGAGTAGGCCCTTAGACTACTGCAATGTACTTTTACTGTGGCATTTCAAAATCTCAAATTTCTCGGCTTCAGTCGGTCCAAAATGCTGCTGTTAGATTTATTTGTAATACTAGGAAACATGACCACATTACCCCTCTTCTAAGAGGCCTCCATTGGCTGCCCATCCAATTCAGAATTGATTTTAAAGTGCTTTTTACTGGTATATAAATCTCTTTATAATCTAGTCTCTCAGACCTGTTGCATTTTTATACTCCCGTTAGATCTCTGATCAAGTGATCAAAATCTTCTTTTAGTTCCTCAGTCCAGACTGAAACGTTGAGGGGACAAAGCTTTCTCTGAGACGGGTCCACGGTTATGGAACACTTTGCCCCTTGACATTAGAATGGCTCCATCACTATCCATTTTTAAATTAACTCCTAAAAACGCACCTATTTAGTTTGTCTTGTTAATATTATTTTAATAGTCATTTCTACTCTTTCATTTTTACATTTATTTAGTCGTTTCTCTTGACTTATTTTTCTGTTTTTATATTCTTGAACTTGAACTATAGATGTCAGAGGAGTGAGGTTTACCTGCATAGCACTTCACTAGCTGACCTCTTTACATACGTTTTTGCATTTATGAGGGAAAAGCTTTGTTATGGATGTGACATCTCTCCGTTATGAATGTGACAGATGTGAAATTGCCACTTATGTGCCTTTGGGAAATCCAATATAATTGTTTGAAAACATTGACAAAGACATTTTGAAGTATTTTTACAGTGCTATAAAATACAAACCTACGCACATACACACACACACACACACACACACAGACCTAGAAAGGGGTTCGCTATTTTAGTGAAAACTTCATGGCAAAGTTGACATTTGCGTGGAATTGCTCACACACAGACAGACAGACATATGCATTTAGTAATTACTGCCGAGTAACGCCTTGACATTCTTCTCTTTATTTGAACTTGGCTGTTTCATTAGTAGTTTACCCTCTGGGCTCTGGTTAGTACATGAGAAAAGAAGATGATAAAGTGTGATCTGTCAGTCATTTCAACACAGATCATAAAGCTGATAGTACTGTACCTGAGGCGGAGCGACATACTGAAAGGCAGAGAAACAGACAGATTAGCACTTCAACAAACAGACAGTTGAGTGAATTATAGATATGCAGGGAGGAGTGGAGCTGCTGTGATGACATACACTCTACATGTCTCTGCTCTGGAGCGCAGATATTGATCTGTGTAGATATTTAAAGGCAAAAGCTGCTTTTGCAATGTCGAGCCAGGGTTAACAGTGGACCAGAAAGGGGTCAACAGCCTGAGACCTCAAGCAGCCAAGCCAAAATCAAGCTGAGATTCTGCGGTGCTACTCCAAAACCTTTTCTTAAAGGGAGAGTTCACATAAAAATTAAACCTTTATGAGTTTGTTTCTTCTGCTCAACACAAAAAGAAGATATTTTGATGATTGCTGGTTGCTGGGACTCACAGACTGAAAAAAATCGTACAAAATTTTATGAATGAGATCATACAAATTCATATGAATTAGCCACTAAATCAAATAGTTGCAAAAAATTTACTATAATCTAAATTCATTATGACTGTACTGAATTGCTGAGTCTGTACAATAACATTTGCAATCTAAATCAAATGCTCTTTAGCATTTACAAAATGCTCCATTAGATGCTGGAGTAGTGTGGATGCCAAGCGTAACCATAAAAAAATGATGTTTTGGAAAATAAGGAAATAAGGAAAATAAACATGCGTTATGGATGTGACAAAGTTAGCAAGTTTACAGTCTACCACATACTTTGTAGAAATTCTGTAAATTAAACTGCACCACCCAAAAAAACGATGCTAATCAAAAGCATACGAGTTGGCTCACTATAGAACAAAAATGATTGATTTTATTATACATTTTTGCATTTATGAGGAAAAAGCTCCGTTATGGATGTGCCATCTCTCCCTTATGGATAATTTTTTTTCATAGCGAGGTTGACATTTGCATGGAGTTGCTCACGTGTTTGAAAAATAATATGCACTTGTGTAAACGGCTCCTTAACCTAGCCTTAGGTCACTGTGGTGTTAGCTGATTGTGTCTTTATTTACAAAATAATGTGAAACAGCCTTTTAATCAAAATAGGCATCAATTACCACAACATTTTGTTGTTTGCACTCATATGCAGCTAGATAATCTAAGTGCACTTTATATTAAACAAAAAATAATAACAATTTAGTTTGAACTGGATTTGAGGATAAAATAAGTTTTGAATATGAGATCAACCACATTTATATTCATAATCAAATTCAAGTGTAACCCTGACATTTAAATATTGTAAAAACCTTGTATCTAAGTTTCAAGCACTCTAATTCAGTGTTATGTGAATAACATATTAAAGTCAGTCCATGAGTTACAGTATGCTGAATGTAGTCTTTCTTTCTCAATTCTCATCATGTCTCAGGAACTTCTTTACACTCTCTCTGTATCTGCATCTTTCTCTCTCTCTATATTTAACCTCAGCTCATGAATCTTTCAGATGTGCCCTTGATTGCAGAAGGCGCTTCATGTCAGCTGGCATTCATGTTGACGCTAACAGGGATCACTTTAGGAAGGATGAATAAGACATAAGCACCAAGCCAACACACACACACCCTGAGAGGGAGAGAGAGAAACACACACTCTTCTTAACCATCTTCGCACTTAAAGTGTGGAGATAAACTCATGGTCGACAACATCTGTTAAACACTCATTACTCTGTTCACCTGCAATGTATAGCTATAAATACAGCTTTCTTTTTTAAATCCATCTGAGGACATCTGGTGTTGTGTGTGTATGGGTTTAAAGGTGTTCAGCTCGATTACAAATCAAAATAACAGTTGTCTATTTTAATATATGTTAAATGTAAAATATCCCCATGATTACAATATCGTTGTGAAAAGTACCAACACTAATACCAAGTGGTGATATTCAAAAAGAACAAAAAAAATCCACTTCCTGCTAACATTTGTGCTCAAAAACAATGCTAATTGGTCATTGGGTTTCAACAGACATGACTGTGATTGGCTACAATGAACATCACTTCATGCTCCTCACCGAGCACTTACACTGATACATGGACACTGGAGCTTTTGAAAGATGAGTCTATCAGAGGATCTGTCTATGAGTATATGTACAGTATGAGCAATCTGCTGACGAATCAGCTGATAGACACGGCTTTCATGGCTTCTTGGTCTGTGTATCTGTGTAAGCGCTGGGTGAAGAGTATAAGAATAGTGAGATACTTGTATCACTAGCAATTCTGTTTTTTATTTGGGTTAGCATAGTGGCTCAGTGGTTAGCATGGTTGCGTCGTAACAAAAGGGATTCCCTTGTTCGAGTCTCAGAATTTGCATGCGTTCATGTGGGGTTTCTCTGAGTGCACCAGTGTCCACCACAATCCAAAGACAATTGGTGTAGGTGAATAGGTTAAAGCAAACTGACTGTAGTGTGTGTGTGTGTGTGTATGTGGGAGTGTGTGTGTTTCCCAGCAGGGTTGTGTGAGTTAGTGTGCTCTCAGGGCTGGTTTGTTGCAGGAAGGTCATTCATAGGTAAAATGCACCAGAGGTGTTTTTCTGTGGGTGCTCAGACATTCCCATGTGGCGCCTGAGCTTCAGCCTGACACAGAGTCTTTATCTCTAGCCTCTGGTAACACTCTGTTTACACACTTTGCTTATTATAAAACCATTGAAGTGGAGTTTGCATTGCAAGTCTTGAAAAGATATCAGCTGAAAGAAAACACGAGTGAGATTGTTGACTTGGAGCAAAAAATGACAGATTCTGATTGATTGGTGCATCTTTAATTTGCATATTAGATTGATACATTTCTTTCTTTCTTTTTCTTCTTTCTTTCTTTTTCTTTCTTTCTTTCTTTCTTTCTTTCTTTCTTTCTTTCTTTCTTTCTTTCTTTCTTTCTTTCTTTCTTTCTTTCTTTCTTTCTTTCTTTCCTTTCTTTCTTTCTTTCT
>NW_026613819.1:0-31837 GCF_903798145.1 Danio aesculapii | reverse complement strand
GGATTAGGTATGGAGTACATTTTCAAACAAAAATGACATTTCAGGATCAACATAGATGTTAATCCAGGATCAGATCCTACTTGGGGGGGGGGGCACACTTACTGACAAGCATAAGGCGCACCTGTATAATAACAATGCTGTTTAGTCAGCATCTTTAAATGCCACATTAGTGAAATGATTATCTCGGCAAAAGAGAAATCTGTAACGTGTGGATGACAGAGACAACGTTAAGATCCAAGTGCAGGTTTATTCGGTAGTCAGGCAAGCAAGGGTCAACACAGGTGCAAACAGATGAATAAAGGCTAATCCAGAATTGTAGTCACTATAACAGGCGAGAGGTCAGAAGGCAGGCAGTGAACATGGACAAACAGACAAACTTAGCAAGGGTCAAAACACGGAGAAACAAGACTAAGGAAAACGCGTTAAATTGTCACTTTACAGGTAAACAAGACTCGACAAGGAAGTGAGTGTGTGTGCTGCTAAAGTAGTGTGTGTGATTAGTCCAGAAGCAACATCAGTTGTGGGAGTCCAATCAGTGGAAACTTGGAGCAGGTGTGTGTGGCATGACTGAATTTGTAGTTCATAATATGTAGTCCATGTGAAATTGAGTTCCTACCAGCGACCTCTGGTGGTTAGATATCGCTGGTAATCATGACAGAGCCCCCCCTCTAAGGAGTGGCTTTCAGACACTCCTAATACTGATCAGGCAGGAGGTGGAGCGGAGGCGGAACAGGGGGGATGGATGGAGGGCCAGGACCATGCAGCGGAGGTGTTCCTGGGGCATGGAGTTGTGGAGGGCCTGGAGCGTGGAGCTGCAGTGGGCCTGGAGCGTGGAACTGCGCAGGGCCTGGGCCGTGGAGCTGCGGTGGGCCTGGGGCGTGGAGCTGCAGTATGTCTGGAGGTTTGGGTTCAGCAGGTATCGGCGGGTCATATGGACCTGATGGATCACATAGCTTTGGCACTTCTGTGAAGTCCTGCGGCCTTGGCAGCCATTCGTGGAACTCAGACTGCGGCTCATGCCTTTCGTAGGACTTAGTTAGCGGTTCGGGCCTTTCATGGCACTCAGGTGGCGTCTCAGGCCTTTCGTGGAACTCAGGTGGCTGCTCAGGCCTTTCGTGGAACTCAGGTGACTGCTCTGGCCATTCGTAGGACTCAAGGGGATCTGGCGCCCGCCATTCGGGAAGCTCCTGCGGCAGCAGCCATTCAGGAAGCTCAGGCGGCGGCGGTGGCCATTCAGGAAGCTCAGGCGGCAGTGGCGGCCATTCAGGAAGCTCAGGCGGCGGCCATTCAGGAAGCTCAGGTGGCGGCGGCGGCCATTCAGGAAGCTCTGGAGGATCTGGCAGCTCTGGAAGTGACTGAGGATCTGGCAGCTCTGGAGGATCTGGCAGTGACTGAGGATCTGGCAGCTCTGGAGGTGGTGGTGGCAGCTCTGGCAGTAACAGCTCTGGTGGTGGCAGCAGCTCTGGCAACTCAGGTGGCGGTGGCCATTCTGGTGGCTCAGGTCATGGTGTTTCAGGAATTGGAACAGGAACTATGGCAGGAACAGACTTGGAACAAGAAACCATCTTCTGAGCAAGTGACAGACTGGCGCTTACCATATTGTGAGCTGTAGAAGTGGAAGCGGCCATCTTGTGAGCTGGAGGAGGCCATCTTGTGAGCTGGAGACAGGAGTATGGATGATGCAAGCATATTGGTGCTAATGTGTTGGGCAGCAAGCCCCGTCGCCAGCGTGTCTTGCTGTCTATTGCCCCCCCAAAAAAACATTTAGGGGTCTCTTCCACCTCGCCCACGGTGAAGGGGGAACCAATGGCTTGTAAAGCCACATCCAGGGTTTGTTGGAAAGATCCCAGAGGACCATAACGGATGAGAGTGGATTTTAGTGGTTCATTTAGTCCACGATAAAAGAAATCAATGAGTATAAAGTCCAGGAGGGTGGTGTCATTGGCTATGTCCAGAAAAGAATTAATATGGTCCTCGAGGGAATTCGTACCTTGCCTTAATCTGACTAGACGTCCTGCTGAATCCATGTTAGGCCGAGTCTTCTGTAACACGTGGATGACAGAGACAACGTTAAGATCCAAGTGCAGGTTTATTCGGTAGAGAGGCAAGCAAGGGTCAACACAGGTGCAAACAGATGAATAAAGGCAAATCCAGAATCGTAGTCACTATAACAGGCGAGAGGATGGAAGGCAGGTAGTGAACATGGACAAACAGACAAACTTGGCAAGAGTCAAAACACAGAGAAACAAGGAAACTGCATTGAATTGTCACTTTACAGGTAAACAAGACTCGGCAAGGAAGTGAGAGTGTGTGCTGCTAAAGTAGTGTGTGTGATTAGTCCAGAAGCAGCATCAGCTGTGGGAGTCCAATCAGTGGAGACTTGGAGCAGGTGTGTGTGTGGCATGACTGAATTTGTAGTTCATAAGATGTAGTCCATGTGAAAGTGAGTTCTTACCAGCGACCTCTGGTGGTTAGAGATTGCTGGTAATCATAACATAATCAGGCCATAATAGTTAGTCCCGACAGGGCCTGAGCCCAACAGAATTCAGCACAAGCCCGACAATTACATTTGATTGACAGTTTTTTTAAAAGCTCGAACCCTTTTACACCCAGACATTGCACATTTATATGTGTTTTAACATAATTTATTTATAACAAACGTGTTTGCCACTTAGAAGTTGGAACTAAGAAATTAAATAAGTCCTCTGTAATATCGTAACATCTCAGAAAACTAAATGGGCCTTGGTACATTCACTTAGCCATGAAATTGGCCAACAAACCAATAAAATGTTTTTCCTAACAAAAATTTGTTAAAATAAATGCTAAATCATGACGGGTATTTGTCAATAACAAAATTAAGATAAAGGCTCTGCGGGATTTGTTTCACCACTTCTCTTCACAATCCAGCCTTAAGGCGACGGTGAAGCTGAATAGTAAAAGAATAATGCCAACATTAGCCTATTTACTCTGTCTACATTATGCATTTATGATTTAATTTCTATTTAGTTATAATTTCAAATTACTTTACTCAAAGTATAATACTTTACCAAGATTAGGCTATGTGTCTAAGGAACATTATTAAATCCACTTTATGGTTTTAGTGCGGTCCTGCGCTCACTGATGGTGCGTCCAGCCACATTGAACACCCTGTCATTGCTGCTGCTACTGGCCAGTATTTATAATACTACTGATCTGGCTAATTTTGCAAGTTTTGAGTAGGATTGTTTGTTCATCTTCCACCAGCCAAGTAACAAACGATTTGAACCCGTCGGGTTCCTTCGGGTTCAGGCAAAGATCTCTGCTCCCTAACACAGTTTTAGATAAATGTGTGAACAATATTTGAGAATTTGGCTTTTGTGTACATAGAAAAAGCTAAAAATGTTGATTTCAGCTCATAAAAAATGGGAGTGAAAGCGTTGCATTTATATTTTTGCTGAGTGTATACCTGAATCCAAGATGGCTGCAAGATGGAATCCAGACTGGAATATCATTTCAATACTTATATTCCAGAGGAATCCTATATACAAATTTAGTAATATCTAGTAACATCTAAGTAAAATTTCTTTATTATTTAAAACATTTTATTCCAATTAAGCGATTAACATGTCCATTAACAAGTTAATATGATTAACCATGTGTCCATCACCTTGCCCCAAACTGCACATTTTTATTATTTAAGTACAGCAGTGCCATTTTATTTACATATCTATAACCCTGTGGGACACTGTCCTTCTCCTCTGAAGCACAAGTCAGCCACCAAAGAACCCCATGAGGTCAGAATTAGCACAGAAAATCACTGTTCCCATCTATATCGGGTAAAAAATGCAAATATATGCCACAATGGTTCATGCACATAAAACACAAAATACATCTGAAAGCAATACTATAACCTACTGTACCCTGGATTCTTTGCCAGGTTTTTATAAAATTTATGTATAGGAGAAACTGCGTACATTATGCCTTTATTTCAAAAGCCTATACACTATTAAATTATATAAATCTTTGCTAGAATGTTTTTCTGTCATATTCTGAGCTATTGTTTGTTTTCTCCACAAGATGTCGCCATTTACCCCAGTGTTTCTGTTTGGGGTTCATTTGTGTTAATTCTGTTGAGCTGTGTCTTGTTAGACTAGCCTATTTATTCTACCCTCTTGTCTTCACTTGGTTTTTGAGTTTGATGTGCTACCATTGTTGCCCTAAGTTCTCTGGTCATTACCTTTTTATCAATTGTGTTTTTGGCTGAAGTACCCTTTGCTCTACGGAGACCTTTATGTTTGTTAACTGCTTAGCTTGTAGACTTCTTATAGTTTTGCCTGGCTGCTTTTTTTTTTTTTTTTTTTTGATGATTTTGGATTTCCTGAATGAACTCTCCCTGTGGCTGAACAGTAAAACGTTGGTCTACTACACCAGAGACCCAGGATCGAGCCTCTGGCTCATTACATTTTCAAAATATTAAATGAAATTTAGCATTAATTTCATTGGTTTTACATATTGTAGAGTACAATATAGACCCACTGGGTTGGCATTTCTGTAACTTTCTGAAAAACATTTTCTTTCCTGGCCAGGAAAAATGTAAATAACTAAGAATATTTCATGACTCTTCGGCACCAGTGGTGTAGTGGTTAGTGTGTTGATGTAGCGGTCGTTTCTCTGCGTTGTGTTATTTTTAATGAATGAAATCTCCACACAAATCTGGTCGTGCTGAGGTGATTTATTTTTGCCTGTACAACACACACAACCAGGCAGTCACTCTCTCAATATCAGTTGAGTCGCTCTTTTGCCTCTCCTCTCAACAGACATCGGGAAAAGAGAACGAACTCTCCATATACACTTTCACATGTACATACACAGAATGTATAATACTAATATAAAATAACAATAATAATAATAACAATATGAATATATATAATTCTTATATAAAAATATATTAATATTCACAATTACAGCAATAGTGTTTCCTAAATATCAATTTACATACCTGTACAACACACACAACCAGGCAGTCACTCTCTCAATATCAGTTGAGTCGCTCTTTTGCCTGTTAACCACAAGGTATCTTTGAAATACAGATATTCAACTACTAAACACACTGCTGTAATGTCTATTCTATTAATAAGGCTCAATACATCTTTAATGTGCTTACAAAATATATATATTCAAACTTATATACATACTTATACATATTCAACCCTTTTATATACACATCTATATATTATTTATTACTGCATATCTATCTATTTATCAAAGTAGATCTATGTAATTATAAGATATTTAATCATAACTTTAGCCGCGACGGCGCTAATACATCTCTCACTCGCGACGCACGTGCGCGAGCCGCCATTTCACACTTTCTAACTTTCACCCATTAACAGCACTGAAATAAACCTAACTTATTAACAACTTGAACAAGTGGTCAAATATAACATTACATGGCCTGTTTTCTAAAAAGCAGGTCATCTAAACATAATATATACAGCTAAACAGCATTTTGAAGTCAAATGAGCAGAGCTCGTAGAAACTGTACCTCTCCTCTCAACAGACATCGGGAAAGAGAACGAGCTCTGAGCGCGCCAATACTTATATCCCTCTTGCTACGTCAGCCGACGTGCACACTGTGACGCCTAACCCCGCGAAAGCGCATGAAAATCTTTCAAAATAAAAGACCCAGACAAATAATCATTTAAATATAACATAATATAAAGAAATAATGATTTATAATCTGGTGTAACAACATACCCTGTTACATCCACTCCTACTGTTTTACGCCAGATTATGAATCAAAACCAAAGAATCTCAACAATGTCAATTATTCGGTGATCGCAACAGATCTGTTCAGTTCACAACTATCTCTTTCGAGATTAAGGTTACCCAGGGGTAGCTAATCCCCAAATTACCCATAGAAAACCATGCCCTATACATAGTTCCATACATGACATTGATAACTGTACCCTTAAATGTACATACTCCAAAAGATGTGTTCTTAAAATAAAAAAATTTCAAACCCAGCTACTTCAAATTCTATTCATTGACCTAAATCTCATGAACTGCGTGTACTGTATGTGTAGACATTGACTGAATAAACCTATTAACTGGCTTAAAGAGTCTCCCAAATCTTGACCTGAATCCATCTTCAGCGTTTGATTCTCCTGTAACGTACTGATTTTGCTCATCACCATTTGAAGTAACCTCATCACTTAAAACTAAAACAGTGGAATGGTCAGACACATTTGAGCATATCGACAGAACTGGACTGGGTAAATTTTCAGAGCTGACCTCATGAATTTGTGTTCCCCCTATGTCAGTATCACCCTCCACAACAGTATCACCCCGTGCATCACTCTGGACAACAGACTCATCTCTCTGGATATCTGCGACAGCATTAAGATCAGCCACCCAACGAGAAGTTCGATCTTCACTCTCAGTTTGAGTATCTCTATCACAGGAAGTACAGACAGAGGAAATTCAACACTGTCATCGATGTGACTGCCTTCATTCCAAAGCGGGTACTGGCAGGAAGTTCACAGGCATTAGCAGATTACGATGTACCGTCTTGATTTGGTTTGTCCCAGGGTTTCTTATTTTGTACGTGTTTAAGGCTTCACTTTTGCCCCCAACAACATAAACCACCCTCTCCCATCGGTCTGCTAACTTTCTTTTTCCACGCTCCCCCTTATTGGCAAGAAGAACTCTGTCACCCAACTCGAGAGAGTGCCCCTTCTCCTTTCGATCATAATACTCAGCTTGTTTAGTTTGTTGGCGTTTAGAATGTTCTTGAGCAACTGACATTGCTTCTCTCAAGTCTTTCTTAAGCGACTGAACATACTTGTGAACATCAATTGATTCGTTGCTTGAGATGACGCTTTCAAACAAGACATCTACCGGTAATCTTGGTGTTCGTCCAAACATCAAGAAGAACGGTGGATACCCAGTGGTCTCGTGTCTCGTACAATTGTACGCAAAGGTAAGTGTATTCAACATTTGTGGCCACTTAACTTTGGACCTCGGAGGGAGCGAGCGGATCATATCACCCAGGGTACGGTTAAATCTTTCTGTCTGTCCATTCCCCATGGGATGATATGGAGTGGTGTGCGATTTTCTCACACCCGACAACCGCAGTAGCTCAACCATCAACGCGCTCTCAAAGTTACCTCCCCTGTCAGAATGTACACGCCTCGGAAACCCGCTTCTGCAGTTTGATTTGGACACACATAGGCACAGGCAAGTTTGGTAAAATGATCAGTGATCACTAATACATCGACCGACCTGTTGTTGGAATCCTCCGCAGACCAAAAGTCAAGGCACACCAATTCTAACGGAGCAGTCGTCTGGATTGACACAAGTGGAGCTCTTGCCTCAGGTTCAGGCCGTTTACTCAAAATGCACCTCTCACACTCATTGACATACTTCTTATGTCTCCCTCCATAGACTCCCAGAAGAACCGTTGTCTGGCCAACCAAAGGGTGCGATGCTGACCCTGATGACCAGCGCTATCATGCACACCCTTCAGAACAGTACTTCGAAGAGCTGTTGGCACAACAAACTGGTAAGTATTTTTCTTAGACACCGGATTCTTCGAGATTCTATAAAGAACACCCAACCTTAACACAAGCTTATCCCACTGTCTCAAAATTTTCAACGTTCTTTTGGACTCGTACACTTTTTCTCTGCGAGAGGGCCGTCTACCTCTCTCAACAAAGAACTTCACTCTGTCAATCACAGGATCCTGGTTCTGTTTCTCCAACAATTCATCATGGTTGATACTACCAAGTCGACTCTGCTCTACGTCCGACAAACTCTCTAAATGCTGCACATAAGCCACACTCCTAATGGCTGCACCAATCTCCCAGTCCTGGTGAGATTTAAGAACAGCTGACAATTCTGATCTCGAGACTGCCCCGGAACAGTAAGTGGACCCAACAAACACATTCTCACACTCGCCCTCTGCATGCTCTGAGGAACCATCATCTACATCTGCATCTGGACGTTCACACGAAAGATGAAATGTATCTCGCACTCGCTCAACAGCAACAGATTTGGCCTCATGCAACAAGACATCATAAGGAGTTCTAGTCAATCGATGAAGAATTCCTGAAGTCACAAACGGCTGTCTGCTTAATGCGTCTGCCACTATATTTTTCGGTCCAGGAATATACTGGATGTCAAAATCATATGGCGACAGCTTCGCTACCCACCGTTGTTCACATGCATCCAGCTTGGGTTTTGTGAGAATGTACTTGAGCGGGTTATTATCAGTCCATACAGTAAACCTGTGTCCACGGAGCCAATGAGGAAACTTATCACAAATTGCCCATTTCATCGCTAAGAACTCAAGTCTGTGTGCTGGGTACTTAGACTGTGCATGATTTAAAGATTTCGATGCAAACGCAATGGGCCTTGCTACCGTACTCCCCTCCTGAACCTGAGACAAAACTGCCCCGAGCCCACTGGTAGAGGCATCTACAGACAACAGAAACGGTTTTGAAAAATCTGGGTGAGCGAGCAAGACCTGACTGACCAAGGCAGCCTTCAAATTTTTCAGGGCTGTACGACAGTCATCAGTCCAATCTGACTGAGAAAGCTTTCGACTTCCCTTCAGCCGCTTCATCCCTCTTCCCACCCTAGGTCTCTTCTTACCCGTCAAAAGCTGAAATAAGGGTCTAGCCATTGTAGAGCAATTCTCTATAAAATGTTGGTAGTACACCACCATTCCCAAAAAGGACCTGATTTTACGAGCTGATGGTGTAACACCATCATCTTCCATCAAATCTTTCTCAGAGACACTTAAGATCGCTTCAATTTTTGCTGGATCACTGGCGACCCCCTCTTCAGAAACGATATGACCCAAAAATTTTACAGACTTCCTCAAAAATCTACATTTTGACGGAGACAGTTTCAAATTGTGGTCTTTTAGACGTCGAAACACCATTTCAAGCCTCTCCAAACTCTCTTCTTCTGACTTACCAAAAACTAACAAATCATCCAAATAACACAAAAGACTCAAGAAATTCTGGTCACCAAACACCGTTAACATCATTCTCATAAATGTCGCTGGACTGTTGCACAATCCTTGAGGCAACCGATTATATTCATGAAGACCCAAGGGTGAACAGAACGCTGTGAATTTCTTATCATCTTCATGTAATGGGATGTTGTAGTAACCAGAAGTCAGATCCATGGTGCTAAAGTACGCATTCCCCCCCAAAGCAGCCAACACATCAGCTTGGTGAGGGAGGGGATGAGCATCTTTCACTGTGCGTGCATTCAGCCATCTAAAATCAGTGCAAATCCTTAAATCTCCGTTTTTCTTCCACACTAAGACCAATGGTGATGCAAACTCACTGTTTGACTTTCTAATAATTTCCTTCTCCTCCATATCATCTAGAGTCTCTTTCAACTTTAAATAATGCGCAGGAGATAGTCGGCGATACGGAAGACGAAAAGGCCTGTCATCTGTAATTCTGATACGATGACAAAAGTCTTTTGCTTCACCACAATCCAAACTGTGTCTAGAAAACACACTCATATTTTTCAACTAGATCAACAAGCTTGTTCTTCCAAAAAGGAGACACTTCACAATCCTTGATACCCAGATCGTTTAGCCCCAAGTCATTTAATCTGCTGTCACTTACCAAACTTGCTGTGGAAGTGGACTCTCTAGTCGTTAAACTGTCCCTCAACCTGTCAGAACATACTGTACAAGCATTTTGACTAATCAAATCCGTGTTTTGCACAAGGTCCTCCAAAGCAATGCAAGGAAACACATCTGCTACCTTAGCATTCTTCCTCAGCACAATCTCAGAATTGGTTGGATTGATCATCTTTACTGGAAGCCAGCCATCACCCCACAAAGGTGATACAACCCTCCCGACCAAGATGTTTCGATGCACACAGCGAGAAGTGCTTGGTTCAATGACCACTGTGCTTCCTACGGACTGTACAGACCCTGGAGGCAATCGACCCCAAACAAGGTGTTCACTCATAGGCTTCAACGTCACACATGACCTCAATTTCAACGTACCCACCTTGTCAGGAATTGAATCACCCCTCCATCTCTCTATACAGGACAGCATGCACAAAAATTGGTTGTCATCATTCTGCATAACTGAATCAGGTCTCTTTACCACCTTCCAAAACTGATCTGTCTGCTTCATCTGGCTTATAAGGGGTTTCAAGACATTAGTTCCAAGTATCATCGGGTCCTTCTGGCCACTCACAATCAAGACAGGAACACAGAAACTAACACCATAGACTTGTAGCTTCAGGTTAATTACACCATCAGGACTAGTTCGTTTCCCACCGCAACCTACCAAAACAATATCTGAGGAACTGCGGATGTCTTGGTTCAGCACCCCGGCATCTCTGAGTTGAGGAACCACATCCGCGCTCAATGTAGTCGCCATCGAGCCACTGTCCAACATACCCTGGACCTCAACTTTGTCCTGCAAAAGCACGCTTGCATAGAACAAACTACTACTTGGTTCCACTTGCATACTGTTTTGGAAAACGACAGTTTTGGTATTTTCAACGCTGTCACAGACGGAGTAATAAACAGATTCGATATTAATCTCACCAGAGGAGTTACTACACAGCCCCACTTCGTCCTCTGCCCGAAGGGAGCTGTCTAGTTTCCCTGCTGCAAGACATTATCACGTTGACCGGAGCCCACTCTTGGTGGAGCGCTGCTGCAATTGTAACTTACGTGTCCCTCTGCAAAACACTTGAAACACAAGTTATACATCCGACAATGAGCAGTCGTGCTGTGTTCACTGCTTTGACACACTTTGCATTCCCGAATCTTATGTCCTGTTTGTTTAGGCCAGGGGCCCCGCATAGACTGAGTGTTGCACACTAACGCTTTTTCTAACAAAGTTAATACTTTGTCTAGTGCATTTTCATCACTAACTCCAGCACCCTGCTCAGACTTGAAATGTAAGGCAGTCACATCGACTTCCTGCTCAGAGACAATTGTGGCAAACTGTTTGACAGCCTGATTAGCTGATTTCCGCTCTCTCAACAACTCATCAAGCTGTTCTTGCACCTCTGATGCAGTCCATGACTGTACAGGTTTACTCTTGAAAACAAAAGCTAATTCTCTGTCAGGGCAGTTACGAATAAACATAACTGCTAACTCTTTACTTCTGTTGTCCAGAGTTCTGCCTTCCCACCTTAAACTTTGCTCAGCTACATCTGCTGCCTTATTCAGCCTTATCCAGTAGTCCCACGCACCCTCTCTAGGATTCGGTTTCACAGAGTAGAAGTCAGCCAAAGGAATACCTGAACTGCAATGGTCCCCAAAATGCTGCTTCAAAACAGAAAAGACAGAGTCAACAGAAGGGGATGTTGTACCATTGCGCAGCCATACTTTCATCACATCTTTGGCCCGCCCCATTACTCTGTTAATTATCTCATCAATCTTTTCAGAATCAGTCACATCCAGTTTGCTCAAATACACTCTCATCATGTCCTCCCATTCCACAATCGAAAATTTATCCGAACCGTCTCCCCTAAAGTGTGGAGGTGCTGTCACCTCAGCTTTCAGGATCAAATTCATTTTCGACGCGTCAAGGACAGTGGTATTTGTTTTATCACATGACACATGGCCGCTGCATTTCTCTTGAGACTTTTTAGAAGAATTTGTAAACTCACTACTCATTATACTGTCTCTGATTGACTGTCCAATCTCACTGCCAATTTGTTTTATGAGTTTACTCATTTGACCAGACATTTCAGTGTCCTGAGAATTATGCTCAAGATTACCGGGTCTTGGTGATGGACTTCCACACATTTCACTGTTCTCATAGGCAGAATTGCCAACTGATCTGCCCCGTCCTGTACTACAGTACTGAGGGTCCCCAAACAGCTCTGTCCTACTTGGCGTATTTACCAAACTGCCCCGCCCTCTACCTACTGTAAATGTGTTGTCCCACCCCAAACCACTTTGTCTAGTAGCCATTTCTCTCAGATGACTACAATGTCAAAAACAAAAATGTACACACACAAATGAAAATAAAACAAAAATATATATGATCTGAGAAAAATACTTCAAAAACTTTTAAATGTCCTTAAAAAAAATGTAATTCACGGTTGTATCTCAGTTCTTAAGTCAAGAAATCAGCTGATGATGAAAAATAGTCAATAAACTTTATTGATGATACTCCTCGACGATCCAGCTTGTGTGATCCAGCTAACCAGAACTCACCAGTACCACACACTGCACCTTCAATAAAGGATATACTATCCTGTAGCAGCTCTTCCTGCACAGGACTTGACCCGCTGGACGTCCACACACCACTGCGGAGCTAGCACCAGAAGACGGAAGACCCCTCTCGCCTCCAGTACACCACAGCATCAGCAAACTCCAGTTCAGCAATCCCGGTGGTCAACAGCAATCAACCATTCGATGGGTCACGGCACCAGTTTTGTAGCGGTCGTTTCTCTGCGTTGTGTTATTTTTAATGAATGAAATCTCCACACAAATCTGGTCGTGCTGAGGTGATTTATTTTTGCCTGTACAACACACACAACCAGGCAGTCACTCTCTCAATATCAGTTGAGTCGCTCTTTTGCCTCTCCTCTCAACAGACATCGGGAAAGAGAACGAACTCTCCATATACACTTTCACATGTACATACACAGAATGTATAATACTAATATAAAATAACAATAATAATAATAACAATATGAATATATATATAATTCTTATATAAAAATATATTAATATTCACAATTACAGCAATAGTGTTTCCTAAATATCAATTTACATACCTGTACAACACACACAACCAGGCAGTCACTCTCTCAATATCAGTTGAGTCGCTCTTTTGCCTGTTAACCACAAGGTATCTTTGAAATACAGATATTCAACTACTAAACACACTGCTGTAATGTCTATTCTATTAATAAGGCTCAATACATCTTTAATGTGCTTACAAAATATATATTCAAACTTATATACATACTTATACATATTCAACCCTTTTATATACACATCTATATATTATTTATTACTGCATATCTATCTATTTATCAAAGTAGATCTATGTAATTATAAGATATTTAATCATAACTTTAGCCGCGACGGCGCTAATACATCTCTCACTCGCGACGCACGTGCGCGAGCCGCCATTTCACACTTTCTAACTTTCACCCATTAACAGCACTGAAATAAACCTAACTTATTAACAACTTGAACAAGTGGTCAAATATAACATTGCATGGCCTGTTTTCTAAAAAGCAGGTCATCTAAACATAATATATACAGCTAAACAGCATTTTGAAGTCAAATGAGCAGAGCTCGTAGAAACTGTACCTCTCCTCTCAACAGACATCGGGAAAGAGAACGAGCTCTGAGCGCGCCAATACTTATATCCCTCTTGCTACGTCAGCCGACGTGCACACTGTGACGCCTAACCCCGCGAAAGCGCATGAAAATCTTTCAAAATAAAAGACCCAGACAAATAATCATTTAAATATAACATAATATAAAGAAATAATGATTTATAATCTGGTGTAACAACATACCCTGTTACATCGACACATGCACTCGGGTGCTCATGGCGACCCGAGTTTGATTCCGCCTTGCGGTATGTCGATCCTTCCCCTCTCTCTGCTCCACGTGCTTTCCTGTCAGTTCTCTCTACTTTCTTATCCAACAAAGGGGAAAACCCAGAAAAAAAAAAAAAATATATATATATATATATATATATATATATATATATATATATATATATTTCATGAATCAGAGTGATAAAGCTACATTTAAAGAGATAGTCCACACACAAATAAAAACTCTGACATTTTCTCATCCTTCACTTGTTCAAAACCAACCCATTAGACTTTTTCTACTATAGAAGTCATTGTGTCCCAGCAAAGAATATTTGCTTAATATTATATAATATTATACAAATAATTTGTGTTCAACAGAAGAAAACAACTCATAACGGTTTAAAACCATATGAGGAAGAATAAATGATGAGGTAATTTGGTAACACTCTAGTTTAAAGCTACGGTCACACTGGGCTTTGTGTGTGCGAAATTCTGTCGTGCGGCGCTGCGAAAAGGGGCGGGATTAAACAAGATGATTAGACATTTAAAAAAGCCAGCGATTGCTCCATGTTTTAAATTTCTGCCCAGAGAGGTGCTGTTTTGATCCTTGATTGGTCTCATGCAGTCAAGTGATGCGATTTAGCAGGTTAGAGTTCACCAAGCTTGAACTTTGCACCGCAGCAACCTGCAAAACTTAACGCATGACCCCGCGTTTCCGGTCTGACGCATTCGCGTGCGTATGAATGGAAGTCTATGGAAGGAAAAGTCAAGTGTGACCGCACCTAAAGACTCAATAGTCTTTCAACCACGTTCCTGGAGGACCACCAGATCTGCAGGTTTTAGACGTCTCCTTTGTCTGTCACACCCATTACAGGTCTTTCAGTCTCTGCTAATGAGGTAATGATCTGAATCAGGTGTGTTTGGTTAAAACAACATGGAAAATGATCCTCCAGGAACATGGTTGAGAAACACGCCTAAAGCTGCGGTCACACTTGGCTTTTCCTCCCATAGACTTCCATTCATACGCACACGAATACGTCAGACCGGAAACGCGGGGTCATGCGTCAAGTTTCGCATGTTGCTGCGGTGCAAAGTTCAAGCTTGGTGAACTCTAACCTGCTAAATCGCATCCCTTGACTGCGTGAGACCAATCGAGGATCAAAACAGGACCTCTCTGGGCAAAAATGTAAAACATGGAGCAATGGCTTGCTTTTTTAAATGTCTAATAAACTTGTTTAATCCCGCCCCTTTTCGCAGCGCCGCACGACAGAATTTCGCACACACAAAGCCCGGTGTGACCGTAGCTTAAAGCTACGGTCACACCGGGCTTTGTGTGTGCGAAATTCTGTCGTGCGGCGCTGCGAAAAGGGGCGGGATCAAACAAGATGATTAGACATTAATAAAGCGAGCGATTGCTCTATGTTTTAAATTTCTGTCCAGAGAGGTCTTGTTTTGATCCTCGATTGATCTCACGCAGTCAAGTGATGCGATTTCGCAGGTCAGAGTTCACAAAGCTTGAACTTTGCACCGCAGCAACATGCGAAACTTGACGCATGACCCCGCGTTTCCGGTCTGACGCATTCGCGTGCGTATGAATGGAAGTCTATGGGAAGAAAAGTCAAGTGTGACCGCACCTGCGGTCACATTGGGCTTTGTGTGTGCGAAATTCTGTCGTGCGGCGCTGCGAAAAGGGGCGGGATTAAACAAGATGATTAGACATTTAAAAAAGCGAGCGATTGCTCCATGTTTTACATTTTTGCCCAGAGAGGTCCTGTTTTGATCCTCGATTGGTCTCGTGCAGTCAAGTGATGCGATTTAGCAGGTTAGAGTTCACCAAGCTTGAACTTTGCACCACAGCAACCTGCGAAACTTAACGCATGACCCCGCGTTTCCGGTCTGACGCATTCGCGTGCGTATGAATGAAAGTCTATGGGAGGAAAAGTCAAGTGTGACCGCAGCTTTAGGATATTATCACAGCCAGGCCAGGTTCTCCCCACTCCCAATCATCACAATCACATCGATCTCCATCACCTGCTTTCTAATTAGCCCTGCACCTGCTCGTCATTCCCTCTGCTCCATAAACCAAGTCACCCCATTCCAATCAGTGAGCAGCCTTGTTGCAACACAAAGGACTGTACTCTCCTCATGGTCAGTGTATTAATACTAGTTGCTTTACTTATTTAGCTATACTAGAACTTACTTGTTCTCCTGTTGTTTCCTCCCTAGTGTGGCTTCTCCTGGTCCCATGTTTGGTCTCCTTCATTCCTGTATTCGCCATATGCCATTCTCCCGTCATCTCTATCAAGCCTCAACATTCCTGTCGTTTATCTCCTGTTATCTGTTACTACTGCTATTCTACTCAATAAACTGTTCATACTCCCCATCCTTCTCGGGTCCCTTCAGTGACAGATATTAAATGATTTTATTACCTATAAACTATTTCTGCATCCCTAATTCCACTCAATACCGAACCCCAAATACTATTTAATAAGCAGCCAACTAGTAGCTTATGAAGCTAATAATGTTAGTTAATGGTTTATCAATAGCGTGAATTGTACAAGTATTGTTGACATAAAGCTATGTTGATAGTCATCTATATGCCCCACAATGCTAAAAACACTTTTAGGACATATATTTCACAAAAAAATTGAAAATTGGTTGTTTTTTCGTTATTTTGAGCAAATTCATTCTTCCGGTTGAAAAGAAATTTTGAAGCTATGTCACGGCCATGCAATCATTGTGTAAATTCCAGCATGGAGACTGGATGTCTGTACTGGCTGGTACAACGTGACATCTTTGAGTTTTCATCATTATTTCATGAGAAAGACGGTTCGAACCAATAAGCACGTTCTATTGTGAACGAGATGCAGCTTCATTAATGTGCATGATATAGCTTCGAAGACTGTTTGTACCTGTTACAGTGTTACAGATGGCAGATAGAGGCCATATTGTGTTGCCAACCGCAATTAAAACAAGTGGAAGAAGAAGAATTGTACAGAGACATGGGTCGTCATTGTTGCATTTATAAATGTGCCCCAACAAAGGTTATGTTTCCATTTTCATCTGGCGTGTGGACCCACATTTGAGGATTACAGTGGTCTGCTAACACGCCACAAAAATATGTTTGTGAGGAACATTTTTACCCAGGAGCTTTTCGCATCTGGATATAGTGAAATCAGGATTTGCCACTCATCTTGTTTAAAAAAAAAAGGATGGGGTTGTTTGTGTTGTGTTGATTGTCCTGTCTCAACAGATTTGGTAAGTGTGTGATCTGTGCTCTTTGTCTGTTTCTTTAGATGGCAAAGTTTTCGTCAGCAGTACTCTTTCAGTTTTTAAAGACATATCTTAATGCTTTAGTTACTAAGTTTACAGTACGTGAATATCACTACAATGTTATGGAGTGAAAGATCCGCTGTAAATGTTGCTCTTCGAATGTAAACACCTAAATTAAACTATTACTGTTGTGTAGGATTTTCGCCGCATATTGTGACAGGATAGTCTATACACACATGGCTGTTTTGATGCAATTCTCTGCACATACCAAGTCTCTGCATCTATCCATTTTTTTTTTTTTTTATCACATATGGGGATAAAATATATGGTTCTTTCCTTTATTGACATTGGGCTGGCCCAATCACACACTCCTTGCATTTTGGGCTCTGTGTGAGCGTGAAATTGCGGGAGAGACGGAAAAATTGCGAGAAACACACTGGCGTTTCATTTAGTGGTTCTGAAAAGCTCTCCGTTCATTCTAGTTCACGGCTAAAATGCAAATCACATGACCACAGACACACTCTGCCAAGAGCTGCAGCCAGTAGTTCAGCTGGTGCTTTGAGCATAAACCCCAAGTGAGAGTATAGTGCACGTCGATAGTTCATCAAAGATCTACTGATGGATCTCATCCCACTATAGTTGTTAAACGTGATATTGAATTCATCTTGTTGTCTCTATCTAACGACTCTTTGGTTTTTTTGAATTACTTGTTCTCAGGTAACTCTGTTTTGGCTGAGTGCAGAGATCAGTTAATATATTAATTTATGTAGCCACGTACACTGATTCTGCACATTGACTGATTGCTTGTCTTAATCGTATAAATTTATTGTACGTTATACTTTTATAATGGTATTTATTGATTATTAAAATTGATATTCAGCAAAAGAGACAGGGTAAAGTTCATTCTTTTCAATAAAAATGAAAGGAGGCAGTTATATTTAAGCCCTGTTTTATTATAAATGTGCAGAGTATAGATGACAGTCATTTAAATATGTAGATACACAAGACTGTTTTGTGTCTGTTAATCATAGTATCAAAATGAAACTAATTTCCTTATATTATGTTTTCATTGTTAAGATGAAACAGCAAGCAGGATGAGGTGAATAAGGTTATAAAGTACACTGTTTCCTTTGAAGATTTACCCATGCATCAGCAGGCAGTTTTTGTTATGTTTATTATTTAATATAGGCTGAGTGAATAGTGTATTGAATAAGCTAAATTGGCTGTAGTGTATGAGTGTGTGTGTGAATGAGTGTGTATGGGTGATTTCCGATACTGGGTTGTGACTGGAAAGGCATCTGCTGCATAAAACATGTTGGAATAGTTGGCAGTTAATTTCACTGTGGCAACCCCTGATAAATAAGGCACTAAGGCAAAAGAAAATAAATGAATGAATAGTGTATTTTTTAGAACTCAACAAAAATCTTTATGGACAGTATACAAAAATTTAATTGAGATTAATGTCTGTATTTATTTATATAATATATATGGCTTTTGTGTTTTTATAAAACAGTTGATATAGAGTTGATAAACATATTGTGATGATCACCAGTGATTCTTCCTGACAGGGTCACTGGTGAACTACAAATGTCATGTTTAGGAACTACAAATCCTATCAGGCAATGTAAACACCAGCTGCTCATCACGGCTGATGAGACTCACACACACAGCTGAGACTTGTGATGACTGATAATTCAGACTATTTATACACCACACATACACCAGTTTGGGACGGAGTCTTTGATGTGATGTACGTACCTTGCATGTCCTAGCATCTTGTTTTGCTTGTTTTTTGACTTTTTAGCCTTTGTGTGATCCTGTTTGCCACTTATTATTGACCTTATGCCAGTTTTTTGACTACGTTTTTGGATTGCCCTTTTTGTACCACGCACTTCTGTTTGTCCCTGTTTTGCTTAAATATAATCTTATTTTACCTGCACTTGGATCCTCGTCTCTGTTCCTTGCTTTGATCCCCACACGTGACATATTGGACATGCACAGATCGATAGCATTTTGATGGAATGTAGTGGCCCTCTCTGGCCCAAAATGCCAACGGAGTCTGGATGCAGACATAATGGAAGATGGAATTACGCTAAAATACGGTTTACAAACTAAAAGTACTACAGACAAAACAAATACCTATGTATCTATACACATAATTATGTCACAAGGTAGCCTGTCAATTCCTATTATAAAAAGATTCTGGTCGTGGCCAGGATTTTATTTAAAATAACAGCTGATAGGCATTTCTAATATTGTTTTAATAACTTAATTACTTCACACGTCTAAAATGTGTTTTATATTGGCAAAATGCATGACATGTTAATGCACTATTAAATAGCATTTCTACACATTCCTTCAACATAAAATATATATATTTATATAGACACGTTATAGTGCTGTGCCATTTCAGTAGTACAGTACTATACCATTTATATTACAGTATTTAAAACTTTAATAAAAATACATGCTTCACCTAGAAAATATATTAGTTGACTTAGTTTTTTTTTAATTACATTGACACAAAAAAAACACCCATCTATATTTTGCAAAATAAACCGACATACAAAACTGTATGACTTATTAAATGATTACCAAGGACCTGTTTTTATAAGTTTATTGCAGAAAGAAAAACACAAATGTATTTAAAACTTTCAGATAAAGAATTATATTTATAATGATTTCTAATCACTGTGCAGTGGTTAGCACGTTCGCCTCACAGCAAGAAGTTCAAGAAGGCATTTCTGTGTGGAGTTTGCATGTTCTCCCCGTGTTTGCATGGGTTTCCTCCGGGTGCTCCGGTTTCCTCCACAAGTCCAAAGACATGTGGAACAGGTGAAATGGGTAAACTAAATTGTCTGTAGTGTGTGTGTGAATGAGAGTGTATGGATGTTTTACAGTGATGGGTTGCAGCTGAAAGGTCATCCGCTGTGAAAAACATATGCTGAATAAAGCTACGGTCACACTGGGCTTTGTGTGTGCGAAATTCTGTCGTACTGCGAAAAGGGGCGGGATTAAACAAGATGATTAGATATTTTAAAAAGTGAGTGATTGCTCCATGTTTAGGTCTCACGCAGTCAAGTGATGCGATTTCGCAGGTCAGAGTTCACCAAGCTTGAACTTTGCACCGCAGCGACATGCAAAACTTGACGCATGACCCTGCATTTCCAGTCTGACGCATTCGCGTGCGTATGAATGTGTCACGAGACTAGACAGAGAGGATCCAAAAGCAAGTCATTTAATAATGAACAAAAGAAGAAGTATCAAAGGATACCACCGGATGCTCTGGCGACAATAAAGCACACAACAAAAGAAAGTCACAGGTCACCACGAAGACAAACAAACAGCGGGGGAATCTGGGGAACAAATGACAGGAACAAGGAAAAACAACGGACTGATAACCAGCAGTAACCACAGGCTGAATATATAGTCAGCAAACAAGGATCAGCTGGAGGATGATTAAGTCAGCTGATAGAAAGCACGCCGTCACACAAAAGGTAAACAAATCACACACCCTCGCACACGACAACACACAAGGCATAACACATAACATACAGAAAGAACACACAAACCCATCAACCGTGACAGTACCCCCTCTCCTAGGAGCGCCTCCTGGCGCTCCCAGAAGAGCTTACCTGGCGATTGTAATCATCCATGAGAGAATGATCCAATATGTCCCTTGCAGGAACCCAACTCCTCTCCTCTGGACCGTAACCTTCCCAGTCCACCAAGTACTGGAATCCTCGTCCCCTCCGCCTAGAGTCCAGAATGCGCTTAACCGAATAAGCCGTCTCCCCATCTACGAGATGCGGCGGGGGGGGGGAACCGGAGTAGGCGGATTTAAGGTCGTATGAAAAATGGGCTTCAATTTAGAAACATGAAATACGGGATGGATCCTCCTGTACGCTGGAGGAAGTTTGAGGCGGACTGCCACCGGACTAATGATTTTGATGACAGAAAACGGGCCAATGAATTTGGGTGCAAGTTTATTACATACGGTGCGGAGAGGGATATTTCTAGATGAAAGCCACACTTTTTGACCGACAACGTAAACGGGAGGCTTAGACCGGTGGCGATCGGCTTTAGCCTTGGTGCGCGAACCCACTTGAAGGAGGGTCTGTCTGGCCCTGTTCCAAGTGCGTTGACACCTCTGGACAAAAGCGTGGGCGGAGGGAACCGCGACTTCAGATTCCAGACTGGGAAATGAGGTGGCTGGTACCCTAGACTACATTCAAATGGAGAGAGGCCCGTGGCAGACACTCGTAAAGAGTTATGTGCGTACTCCACCCATGAGAGCTGCTGGCTCCAGGAGGATGGATTCTGAGACACTAAACATCGTAACATACGTTCAAGATCCTGGTTGGCTCTCTCTGTCTGACCATTACTCTGAGGGTGGAAACCAGAAGAAAGACTAACAGTCGCCCCCTAGTAAATGACAAAACTCTCTCCAAAATTTAGAGATGAACTGAGGCCCCCTGTCAGAAACCACGTCTGTCGGGAGGCCATGGATACGAAAGACATGATCAATGACAGCAACCGCTGTCTCTCTGGCTGATGGTAATTTGGGCAGAGGGATGAAGTGAGTGGCTTTCGAAAACCGGTCCACTACGGTCAAAATCACCGTATTCCCGTTGGAGGAGGGAAGACCAGTGACGAAATATAGCGCAATATGGGACCAGGGTCTCGACGGCACTGACAGCGGTTGAAGGAGTCCAGCGGGAGGGCGATTGGAAGTCTTAGAAACAGCGCAAACAGAGCAAGCCAAAACAAAATCCCTTATGTCTCGAGCCATAACTGGCCACCAGAATCGTTGTTTAATTAGAGACAAGGTGCGACTCACCCCCGGATGACAGGCCAACTTGGAAGAGTGACCCCAACGGATGACATCAGACCGTAATTCCTCTGGCACAAATAAATGACTCGGTGGGCATCCAGGCGGAGGCGTTACCCCTTCTAAGGCCATGCGGACCCTCGACTCGATCTCCCAGGTGACAGCAGAGATAAAAAGTCTGCGTGGCACGATGGATTCAGGAGGTGATGCATGCTCGGAGTGATCAAAAATTCGAGACAGTGCGTCAGGCTTAACATTCTTAGAACCTGGTCGGTACGAGATGGAAAAATCGAAACGTCCGAAAAATAATGCCCACCTTGCCTGCCTAGAGTTCAATCTTTTGGCGGATTGGATATACTCCAGATTTTTATGATCGGTCCAAACGATAAAGGGAACCCCCGAACCCTCTAGCCAATGACGCCACTCTTCCAATGCAAGCTTGACAGCCAGCAGCTCTCTATTACCAATATCATAATTTCATTCTGCATTGTTTAGACGATGTGAAAAATACGCGCAGGGATGCATCTTGCCGTCCGAGGAAGAGCGCTGGGACAGGATAGCACCGACCCCCACCTCTGATGCGTCAACCTCCACCACGAACTGCCGTGATGGATCAGGGGCAATGAAAATAGGGGCTGAAACAAAGCAGCTTTTCAGTCGAACGCAACTTGTGCTGCATTGGACCACCTGAACGGAGTCTTGGTGGAGGTTAAGGCAGTCAGAGGCGCGGCGAGCTGGCTGAAGTTGCGAATAAAACGCCGGTAAAAATTGGCAAAACCAAGAAACCTCTGCAGGGCCTTGCGGGAGTCTGGGGTTGGCCAATTTACCACAGCTTGAACTTTCTCTGGATCCATGCGCATCCCCTCGACCGACACGATGTGTCCCAGAAAAGGAACAGACTGTGCATGAAATACGCATTTCTCCGCCTTGACATAAAGCCCATTCTCTAGCAGCCTCTGAAGCACTCGCCTGACGTGTTGAATATGTTCCTGGAGAGAATGGGAAAATATCAGTATGTCATCCAGGTAAACATAAATGAACTGATCTAGCATATCTCTCAACACATCATTCACGAGTGCTTGGAAGACTGCAGGGGCGTTGGACAGACCGAAAGGAAGAACGCAATACTCAAAGTGCCCCCTGGGGGTATTAAAAGCAGTCTTCCATTCATCGCCTTCTCGAATACGGACCAAATGGTAAGCGTTGCGGAGATCTAATTTTGTAAAAAAGGATGCCCCCTGCAGACGTTCGAAGGCAGAAGACATCAGCGGCAAAGGATAAGTATTCTTCACCGTGATAGCGTTCAGCCCTCGGTAGTCTATACAAGGACGGAGGGAGCCATCTTTCTTTTTCACAAAAAAAACCCCCGCCCCTGCTGGTGAAGACGAGGGACGGATGATCTTAGCTGCTAGAGAATCAGAAATATATTTCTCCATGGCCTCCCTCTCTGGAGCGGAGAGCGAATAAAGTTTGCCTTTAGGCGGAGACGTACCTGGCAATAACTCTATAGCACAGTCATAGGGACGATGTGGAGGAAGAGAAGCAGCTCGAGACTTACTGAACACTCTCTTCAGGTCGAGGTACTCACTGGGCACGTTTGACAGATCCATGTGTTCCTCCTGAAAAACAGAACGAGACACAGAAGAACAGGCAGACAACAGACACGTAGCATGACAGCTCTCACTCCAAGAGATTATAGATTCCTGTCTCCAATTAATATGTGGATTGTGCATTACCAACCATGGGTGCCCAAGAACCACTGGAGTGACAGGAGCTTCTGTTAAAAAAATGAATAACTTCAGAATGGTTACCAGAGGTGATCAATCTTATAGGACAAGTGGAATGAGTGATGGAAGGAAGAGAGAAACCATTGAGAGCATGAACAGATATGGGTTGGGAGAGAGAAATCACAGGAAGTCCAAGTCTTTGAACTAAATCAGAGTCTATAAAATTTCCCTCCGCACCAGAGTCAATAAGTGCTTTAGTCATAAAATTCCCAGATGACCACTCCAACTTAACCTTCAGAAGTGTGGCTGCAAGAGAGGATTTGTCCAAAGATACCCCACCCGTCAGTAACCTCTTACCTACTGACGGGCTCTGGCTTTTACGGGACAATGAGCCGCGATGTGCCCCGTACCAGCGCAGTACATACACAGGCCCATACAAAGATCTCGTCCTTTATACGATCTGCCAACCCGTGTAGAAAGACGTCCCACTGCGCCTGAGCATTCCACTCACTCTCCGCCGCCAGGGTGCGGAGCTCAATAGAGTAATCAGCAACACTCCGCTGTCCCTGTTGCAACTCCGTGAGCATCCGGGCCGCCTCTCTGCCCGCCACGGCTCGATCAAAAACCTTTTTGAGTTCCTCTGAAAAGGCTTTAAATGAAGAACAACATGGGAGTTTCTTCTCCCACACAGCGGTACCCCATAGCGCTGCTCTCCCGGTGAGAAGCGTGATGACAAACGCCACTTTAGATTCCTCCGTGGAAAATGAGGAAGGCTGCAAGGAAAAGTACAATGAGCACTTCGCTAAAAAGGCACGACACAACTCCGGTTCTCCGGAGTAGAAAGCTGGAAGTGGGAGGCGAGGCTCGGAAGATCGAGTGGCTTGATCAGATACGGACACAACAGGTGGACTAATATTTGCAGCAACAGGCTGTTGGACACCAGCAGTATGAAGATGCTGCAGCTGTGTGGTGAGTTCAGACACCTGTGTCACCAACGCTTGGATAGCGCGACTGGTGGTGGTCATTTGTTCGTCTTGCCTGTCCATGCGTGTGGTGGCTTGCGAGACAAACTCAGCCAGGCCTTGGATACTCGCTGGATCCATGATTGATCAGTCCGTTCTGTCACGAGACTAGACAGAGAGGATCCAAAAGCAAGTAATTTAATAATGAACAAAAGAAGAAGTATCAAAGGATACCACCGGATGCTCTGGCGACAATAAAGCACACAACAAAAGAAAGTCACAGGTCACCACGAAGACAAACGAACAGCGGGGGAATCTGGGGAACAAATGACAGGAACAAGGAAAAACAACGGACTGATAATCAGCAGTAACCACAGGCTGAATATATAGTCAGCAAACAAGGATCAGCTGGAGGATGATTAAGTCAGCTGATAGAAAGCACGCCGTCACACAAAAGGTAAACAAATCACACACCCTCGCACACGACAACACACAAGGCATAACACATAACATACAGAAAGAACACACAATCCCATCAACCGTGACAGAATGAAAGTCTATGGGAAGAAAAGTCAAGTGTGACCGCAGCTTAAATTGGCGGTTCATTTCACTGTGGCGACCCCAGATTAATAAAGTGACTAAGCCAAAAAGAATGATTTATAAGGATTTATAATGCTTCTGTCACAATAAATGCTAATATGTTTCCATAACACACAGCAGTTGGTGTAGATGTGGATGTGTGATGAGAGTAGAAGTGGATGTCTGAGAAGTGTACAAGTGGAGGTGTGATGAGTGTGGATGTGGATGTCTAATGAATGGAGAAGTGGATGTCTTATGAGTGCAGATGTGGATGTCTGATGAGTGCAGAAGTGGATGCCTGAGGAGTGCAGATGTTTTATGACTGAGTGATCCACCTGTAAGGATAAATTGAAGAGACAGATGTAAAAATCATATAATTTTTGTATTCCACATATCTTTTGTATGTATTTATTATTGTCATTTGTTAAAAACATTCAAATTACTTTACAACTGTTGTATGACAGTTCCTATAAAGATCCATTAATACAATTGTTAAGTAACCCCTAAACAAATTATATAGAGCAGGTCACCTGCAAACTGCCCTGTTACTTTTCAAATCAACACCCCAAAACAGAGCTAGTAAGATATTCATGATTTTCATTATTGTCTAAACAAATGAATTAAGATACCAAATTATGAAAAACTTGTTATATCAGATAATATTTAGATATATATTTACATGAACTTCATATGAACTGATGGTGAACAATGATTTTTACATACGCTTTTTAAATATTGGCATACTCTTAAAGGAATATTTTAATGTATCCCTTTTTTATTAACATCTTAATTAATGTTTACTTACACATACACTTATGTACTTGTTTGTGGGTTAGATAACATGACCATACAATAAACAACATGTTTATTCAGTGTGGAGAGGTAAGCATGATCGAACACCCAATGAGGGGGGAGAGCAGGCTTGGAGCCCGGCGGCTAATCAGCAGGCCAATCAGAAATAATAAATAACACCTGTTTATTCTAGTGATTGGGCCGGAGAGACAACCTTCTTAAGGAGAACAGAAGGAGCAGCCGGGAGAAGAGGGAGAGAGCACACACACAATACGGGCGTTGTGCACTCATTTAAAAAAAAGAAATAAAACTTTGTTGCTTACCTGAATCGCCGACCCTGTCTTCTTCTTCCCTACATAACGAACCTTGCTACATTCAGTAACAGTGAATCTTGGTTAATCTAAACTTACTAATATTTTAATATGTTAGTTACTGCATTAGTTAACATGAACAAATAATGAACAATGATCCAGATTCAGTGCTACACAATGTTCAACTTGCATGTTATTTATGTTTGTTGACACTTTACCAACACAATTTATCACTAACAAAGCATTAATTAAAGGATTCTTTTAGTACATTGTACACTACTTTAACATAATAAACTATTACTAGCATTTGTAAACTTTTTACTAGCATGGTTTATCAGTAACAAACCATCTGTTAAGGGAATCACAAACTTTATTGTAATGTGTACATCACTCCAACAGTATGTGTTACTAACATTTGTAAACTATTTACATATATGAATTTCACATAGCTCTTGTTCTTAATTTTTTTTCTTCAATTTTTGCCTATTTTTTACATTTTAAAATTTGGCAATGTTCTCATCTGGAGATGTGTAAATGGTTTTCACTGATTCAAGATAGAGTAAAATCATAAATCACTGCTTTGCAATAAACCCATAGATGTTAGCAACACATCAGTCATAATGTTGGGTTAGTGGTAAGTCAGCAAAGACTTTACAAATGTAACACATTGAAGTAGTGTACATTTTACAGTAATGTTCCTAATTCCTTTAACTAATGCTTTGCAAGTGATCAATCATATTAGAATAGAGTCTACAAACATAAATAACATGCCAGTTGAAGATTGTGAAGTGTTGAACCTGAGCTATTGTTCATTATTTGTTCATGTTAACAGCATTAAGTAACACATGTATAAGTTTATGTTAACAATGATTTAGTATTAATGAATAAATGTGTTGTTTCTTGTTTAGCCATGCCATTTAATCAAAGAACAAACACATTAGTCTATGTGAAAGTAAACATTAGCTAATTATGTTAAGCTGTTAATATAAAGAGATACAATACAACAATGAGAAACTTTTTAACTGATGCATATGTTTATTTAACATTAGTAAAGAGTAATTAACGCTTAACATATGTGTTGAACACGGTAAATTCGTGTTAACTAATGTATGTATAACTGACATTATCTAATGCAATATTCCTGTAAATGTTACCCTATTTAATCTCATGAATAAATGAATTTACCATCAACAAGCTATCTTTAAACTGTTTACTTTATCTCAAAACACACGAATGACATCGAGGGGCCTGTGTGCAGGATATATCTGACACATATCACGATCATTTTTAATGACATTCACCTAATAATTTAAAAAAACAACACATTTAATAACATCGCGAGTGAAATATACTTACAGCACGAGTGTCCGTACGTGAAGCATCTATCTCACAGAGAGCAAAAGCGTGCTCGCTTGCGCATGTCCGGCTGAGATTGCATCACTCTGAATGCGCATGTTTGACTCAGATTGCACCGGTCTCAGACTGCATCATGTCTGCATCCAGACCCTTCTCCTCCCTGGACTTTCATTCTAGGATCCTTAGGGCCCTCGTGCCTTCCGTCTAAGGTGACCCTGATCCCAGCAAGCTACCCAGGGGCCAACCTCTCATCCTGGACTTTAAGTCTGGGCCCCAGTGGGCCGCCTTGTCCTCCACCTAAGGGGTCCCTTAGCCCACCAAGATACCCAGGGTCCAACCTCCCAACCTGGACTTGCAGTCTCCATGAGGGCCCCCTTGCCATACACTTAAGGGGTCCCTGACCCCAGCAAGCTACCCAGCGGCCAACCTCTCTCCCTTGAGTTGCAGTCTGGGCTCCTTATGGCCCCCCTGCCTTCCACCTACGGAGCTACCCAGGGGTTAACCTCTCTCCCTCGACTTTTAGTCTGGGCCCCAGAGGGCCTCTTATCCCCCACCTAAGGGTTCCTTACCCCAGCAAGCTACCCAGGGGCCAATATCCCACCCTGGACTTGCAGTCTCGGCCCCAGAGGGACCCCTTGCCCTCCACCTAAGGAGTCCGTGACCTCAGCAAGCTACCTAGGGGGCAACCTCTCTCCCTGGACTTGCAGTATGGGCTCCTTTGGGCCCCCTTGCCCTCCACCTAAGGGCTCCCTTATGCCAGCAAGCTACCCAGGGGCAAACCTTTCTCGATGGACTTGCAGTCTGGGCAACAGAGGGCCCCCTTGCCCTACACCTAAGGGGTCCTTGACAAAAGCAAGCTAGCCAGTGTCTAACCTCTCTCCCTGGACTTTCAATCTGTGCCCCAATGGGCCTCCTTGCCCTCCACCTAAGTGGTCCCTGACCCCAGCAAGCTGCCCAGCGGCCAACCTCTCTCCCTTGACTTGCAGTTTGGGCTCCGTAGGGCCCCCTCTTGCCCTCCACTTATGGAGCTACCCAGGGGTTAACCTCTCTCCCTGGACTTGCAGTCTAGCTCCTTAGGGCCCTGTTGCCCTCTACCTAATTTGTCCCTGATCCCAGCAAGCTACCCAGGGTCCAACTTCTCTTCCTGGACTTTCAGTCTGGGCCCCAGAGGGCCTCTTATCCCCCACCTAAGGGTCCCTTACCAAAGCAAGCTACCCAGGGGCCAACCTCCCACCCTGGACTTGCAGTCTGGGCCCCAGAGGGACCCCTTGCCCTCCACTTAAGGAGTCTGTGACCTCAGCAAGCTACCCAGGGGTCAACCTCTCTCCCTGGACTTGCAGTATGGGCTCCTTTGGGCCCCCTTGCCCTCCACCTAAGGTGTCCCTGACCCCAGCAAGCTACCCAAGGGCCAACCTCTCTCCCTGGATTTGCCGTCAGGGCCCCAGACGGCCCCCTTTCCCTCCACCTAAGGGGTCCGTCACCACAGCAAGCTACCCAGCGGCCAACCTCTCTCCCTGGACTTGCAGTCTGGACCCCAGAGGGCCCCCTTGCTCTCCACCTAACGTGTCCCTGACCACAGCAAGCTACCCAGGGGCAAACCTCTCACCCTGGACTTGCAGTCTTTGCCCCAAAGGGCCCCCTTCCCCTCCACTTAAATGGTCCCTGATACCAGCAAGCTACCCAGGGGCCAAACTCTTTCCCTGGACTTGCAGTCTGGGCCCCAGAGGACCCTCTTGCCTTCCACTTAAGGTGTCTCTGACACCAGCAAGCTACCCAGGGGCCAACCTCTTTCCCTGGACTAACAGTCTGGGCCCTAGAGGGCCCCCTTGCCCTCCACTTATGGGGTCCTTGACCCCAGCAAGCTACCCAAGGGCACACCTCTCTCTGGAGACTTGCAGTCTGGGCCCCAGGGGGTGCCCTTGAACTCTACCTAAAGGGTCCCTGACCCCAGCAAGCTACCCAGGGGCCTACCTCCCTCCCATCACTAGCGGTCTGGGCCCCAGAGGCCCCATTGCCCTCCACCTAAGGGGTCCCTGATCACAGCAAGCTACCCAGGGGCCTACCTCTATCCCTGGACTAGTGGTCTGGGCCCCAGAGGCCCCCTTGCCCTCCACCTAAGGAGTCCCTCACCCCAGCAAGCTACCCAGGGGCCTACCTCTCTACCTGGAATTTCAGTCTGGGCCCAAGAGGCCCCCTTGCCCTCCACCTAAGGGGTCCTTGACCCCAGCTAGCAATCCAGGGGCCCACCTCTCTCACTGGATTAGCAGTCTGGGCCCCAGAGGCCCTCTTGTCCTCCAGCTAAGGGGTCCCTGACCCCAGAAAGCTACCCAGGGGCCTACCTTTCTCCCTGGATTTGCAGTCTGAGCCCTAGAGGCCGCCTTGCCCCCTTGCCCTCCACGGGGTCCCTGAGCACAGCAAGCTACCCAGGGGCCAAACTGTCTCCCTGGAATTGCAGTTTGGGCCCAAGAGGGCTCCCTTGTCCTCCACATAAGGGGTCCCTGAACCCAGCTAGCTACCCAGGGCCCTATCTCTCTACCTGGACTTGCAGTCTGGGCCCCAGAGGCCCCCTTACCCTCCACCTAAGGTGTCCCTGACCACAGCAAGCTACCCAGGGGCAAACCTCTCACCCTGGACTTGCAGTCTTTGCCCCAAAGGGCCCCCTCCCCTCCACCTAAATGGTCCCTGATACCAGCAAGCTACCCAGGGGCCAAACTCTTTCCCTGGACTTGCAGTCTGGGCCCCAGAGGACCCTCTTGCCTTCCACTTAAGGTGTCTCTGACACCAGCAAGCTACCCAGGGGCCAACCTCTTTCCCTGGACTAACAGTCTGGGCCCTAGAGGGCCCCCTTGCCCTCCACTTATGGGGTCCTTGACCCCAGCAAGCTATCCAAGGGCACACCTCTCTCTGGAGACTTGCAGTCTGGGCCCCAGGGGGTGCCCTTGAACTCTACCTAAAGGGTCCCTGACCCCAGCAAGCTACCCAGGGGCCTACCTCCCTCCCATCACTAGCGGTCTGGGCCCCAGAGGCCCCATTGCCCTCCACCTAAGGGGTCCCTGATCACAGCAAGCTACCCAGGGGCCTACCTCTCTACCTGGACTTGCAGTCTGGGCCCAAGGGGTCCCCTTGCCCTCCACCTAAGGAAACCCTCACCCCAGCAAGCTACCCAGGGGCCTACCTCTCTACCTGGAATTTCAGTCTGGGCCCAAGAGGCCCCCTTGCCCTCCACCTAAGGGGTCCTTGACCCCAGCTAGCAATCCAGGGGCCCACCTCTCTCACTGGATTAGCAGTCTGGGCCCCAGAGGCCCTCTTGTCCTCCAGCTAAGGGGTCCCTGACCCCAGAAAGCTACCCAGGGGCCTACCTTTCTCCCTGGATTTGCAGTCTGAGCCCTAGAGGCCCCCTTGCCCCCTTGCCCTCCACGGGGTCCCTGAGCACAGCAAGCTACCCAGGGGCCAAACTGTCTCCCTGGAATTGCAGTTTGGGCCCAAGAGGGCTCCCTTGTCCTCCACATAAGGGGTCCCTGAACCCAGCTAGCTACCCAGGGCCCTATCTCTCTACCTGGACTTGCAGTCTGGGCCCCAGAGGCCCCCTTACCCTCCACCTAAGGTGTCCCTGACCACAGCAAGCTACCCAGGGGCAAACCTCTCACCCTGGACTTGCAGTCTTTGCCCCAAAGGGCCCCCTCCCCTCCACCTAAATGGTCCCTGATACCAGCAAGCTACCCAGGGGCCAAACTCTTTCCCTGGACTTGCAGTCTGGGCCCCAGAGGACCCTCTTGCCTTCCACTTAAGGTGTCTCTGACACCAGCAAGCTACCCAGGGGCCAACCTCTTTCCCTGGACTAACAGTCTGGGCCCTAGAGGGCCCCTTGCCCTCCACTTATGGGGTCCTTGACCCCAGCAAGCTATCCAAGGCACACCTCTCTCTGGAGACTTGCAGTCTGGGCCCCAGGGGGTGCACTTGAACTCTACCTAAAGGGTCCCTGACCCCAGCAAGCTACCCAGGGGCCTACCTCCCTCCCATCACTAGCGGTCTGGGCCCCAGAGGCCCCATTGCCCTCCACTAAGGGGTCCCTGATCACAGCAAGCTACCCAGGGGCCTACCTCTCTACCTGGACTTGCAGTCTGGGCCCAAGGGGTCCCCTTGCCCTCCACCTAAGGAAACCCTCACCCCAGCAAGCTACCCAGGGGCCTACCTCTCTACCTGGAATTTCAGTCTGGGCCCAAGAGGCCCCCTTGCCCTCCACCTAAGGGGTCCTTGACCCCAGCTAGCAATCCAGGGGCCCACCTCTCTCACTGGACTAGCAGTCTGGGCCCCAGAGGCCCCCTTGTCCTCCAGCTAAGGGGTCCCTGACCCCAGCAAGCTACCCAGGGGCCTACCTTTCTCCCTGGATTTGCAGTCTGAGCCCTAGAGGCCCCCTTGCCCCCTTGCCCTCCACGGGGTCCCTGAGCACAGCAAGCTACC
>NW_026613818.1:30000-31993 GCF_903798145.1 Danio aesculapii | reverse complement strand
TTACGGCTATTGCTTGAATCAGTCTGAGCGAGTTGAGGTCAGGGCGCTCTAAAAGAAAAGTGCTGAAGCATTTCGCTCAGTCTTTTCCGGCACACACAACCTGACAGAGATAAAACGAAGGCGAGAACGATCATCTTCTGAGACACAGAGACGCTCTGAAACACACGTCACGCTGCCCAGAGAAACACCTCTACAGAAATCAAGACGCAAATCCTCATCCTGTCTTCTCTTGAACAACAAGACTAGAAAGACAACGACAGGTCAATATATACAGTGATGTGTGGAATCAATTGCACATTTCATAGTTTTGTACATTTAATATTGTCTTAATTTGATGTATTTGAGCAAAATATATTTGGCACTGTACAGCTGCAGTTATATGCTATGGCAAAATGTTAATAAGCTGCTAAACCTGCTGGCAATAGTTGTAAATCATGTTAGCAATGTACTAAAACATGCTAGTAACGTGCCGTGCTTTAAAATGTTAGCAATGTGCTAAAACATGTAAACAAATATCTAGATACATGATAATTAGTATTATGTAAGTAATGTACTCAAATAGGCTAGTAACATGCTATCAGTGCTTTAAAAAATTAGCAATGTGCTAAAACATGTAAACAACTCTCTAAATACATGGCAATTAGTATTATGGTTTATCATGTACCGTAAGTAATGTACTTAAACATGCGAGTAACATGCATATCAGTGCTTTACAATGATAGCAAAGTGCTAAAACATGTAAACAACTTTAAATACATTGTAATTAGTATTATGGTTTATCATGTACTGTAAGTAATGTACTAAAACATGCTCTTAACATGCTATCAGTGCTTAAAAATGTTAGCAAAGTGCTAAAACATGTAAACGACTCTCTAAATACATAGTAATTCGTTTTATGGTTTATTATGCAAGTAGTGTACTAAAACATGCTAGTAGCATGCTATCAGTGCTTTAAAATGTTTGCAAAGTGCTAAAACATGTAAACAAATCTCTAAATACATGGTAAGTACATACCTGAAATTATGTATTTCTGAGTAAATTATTTTGAAGACATGATTAACTGCCGTTAACTTGTAAACAACTCTCTAAATACATGATAATTAGTATTGCTGTATGTCATGTACTGTACAAGAAATGTGCTCACACATGCTAGTAACATGCTATCAGTGATTTAAAACGTTAGCAATGTGCTAAAACAACTTCTAAGTACATTGTAATTACATACTGGAAATGATGTATTTCTGTGTAAAATATTTAGCTGACATAAAAAACTCCTGTTATACACTAGCTTGTATTCAAGTAATAAAAACCTGCTAGCGAAGTGCTAAAATATGCTAGCAACATTTCTGCACAGTGCTACTATTGTGAAATATCATAATAGCAATGTACTACAATTTGCTAATAACAATTAGTATTATGGTATATCATGTACTGCAAGTAATGTACTAAAACATGCTATAAACATGCTATCAGTGCTTTAAAATGTTAGCAATGTGCTAAAACATGTAAACAACACTTTAAATGCATGGTAATTAGTAATTTGGTATTTCACAAACTTTAAGTAATGTACTAAAACATGCTAGTAACATGCTATCAGTGCTTTAAAATGTTAGCAATGTGCTAAAACATGTAAACAACACTCTAAATACATTGTAATTACATACTAGAAATGATGTATTACTGAGTAAAATATTTTGATGACATGAAAAACTGCTGTTTTACTCTAGCATTTAAATAAAGTAATAAAAACCAGTTAGTGGTGTGCTAAAACATGCTAACAACATTTCTGCACAGTGCTAGTATTGTGGACTATTATATTAGCAATGTACTACAATTTGCTAATAACGTTCTATCAATGCTCTCAAATGTTAGCAGTGTGCTAAAACATGCAAACGACTCTCTAAATACATGGCAGTTAGCATTGTGGTATATCATGTACTGTAAGTAATGTATTAAAATATGCTAGGAAGTGCTTTGAAATGTTAGCATTTAA
>NW_026613818.1:22500-25000 GCF_903798145.1 Danio aesculapii | reverse complement strand
CAAATGAGATTGTGCTCTTTTCAAAAGAGGGTGGAGCTACAGATGCCTGTGTGTCAGCATAGTGGCAGATTTAAAACAGGACTAACATCCTATGCTAATGAGGGAGAGATGGTCACTAGTGGGCGGGGCTTTCTCCCTCTGATGACACGTATAACGGGAGAATGTCAATCAAAGAGTTTCTGCAGACTGTTTTCATCAAGTGTGTTAATAACAAATATAATTAATACATTTTTACCATTAGAATCTGCTTATATTCACACACTGTTGACACACAACTGTGTTTAAACACTTCATTTTTGTATAATAGCTCCCTTTTAAATTTAATTTAACTACGAAAATCTATGAGAAATCTGGATTTGAATCTGTGTGTGTGTGAACGCGGTGTGCAGAAGTGAACAGACACTCACACGTGGCTCCAGGAGCGATGGTGATGTTTTTAGGAGACTGAATCTCCTTCTTATTATCGGGAGACGCGGCTCGCTCGTTGTCCTTCTTCCTGCGTTTATAGGGGACAAAGAGTCGCACGGGGCCCGTCTGCACACACAACACTGAGTTACTCTCAGGAGACACACATAAAACATCACTGCAAACATCACTGATGGATATTACCATACTGAGGCTCTCCTGGCTGTAAGAGCCCTCTTTAGTGCACTGGAAGAGAAACAGACAAGCAAAATACAGTCAAATATATTTACAAAACCCACACAGTTTAGTTTGTGCACACCGCAAAACATACTGGATTGATAAAATACAATAAATCAATAAATCGGACTGAATACTACTGCATATTTTACATTATTTCTACTGGATAAAAGCAAATATATACAGTAGAATTCATATAGAAATAAAACACATAAGACTTTCTCCAGAAGAAAAAATATTATAGGAAATACTGTGAAAAATTCCCTGCTCTGTTAAACATCATTTGGGAAATATTTGAAAAAGAAACCCAATTTCACAGGAGAATCATTCTGACTTCAGCTGTTTATTTAGTCTTCTACTATGTTGTGTCAGTATGTGATAAGCCGGGTCAGCTGTATGATTATGATTATGATTAATGAGACTGAATCACCGTGTCACTCACTGTAGAAAGATCATCACAGCAGGCGGCACACGTGCAGGATGCTGCATGAGGGTTCAGGATACGCTCCTGTCAGAACACACACACACACACACACACACACACAAATCTGAAAAAACACACACATATTAGAAACAAACAGAGACACAAACACATATCCTCCTGAGACCCGAAGAAAATAGTTTTCTTCTTTTTTCCTGTGATTTCCTACATGCTTTGGGTTAAAAAAATCTACAATTTAGAGTTTTTACATTTTGTTTTTATTTTTCATTTTACTGATGTCCACTGTAGTGGACCACAGGACCATTTAAGTTCAAAACGACCGCCAGTCAGACAACAACACTGTACAGGATATGGCTGTAAAGAGATAATAATCCAATATTAATGTAAAAAAAAGCCATTTTTTCCTGAAATTTCTGAAACAGTTTAGTCTGAAAGAGTAAACGAAACAAAAACAAAAAGAAGTGATGTTAATCCAAAACAAAATGAACATAAAAGTGATTTAAAACTGATCGTCATTCTCTAATTATCTCTGATTCTCTAATTGTCTGATTGTCAGACTCTAAATCAGAGTCTCCCTCAACTATCTTATGAAGAATCCTCTCTGCTTCAGTTCTGCCTCCTACAACATGCAGTGATTAACTACACTGAGATGGTCCTGGTGTCCACTATAGTGGCCATTTAAAAAAGGATGATATTTTGAAACAAGTTAACAGGTTTGAAAGCTAAATGTATTGTTCCTGACACTTTAATGAACAAATATATATATTATAATAATAGTAAAAAACATTTAAAAAGCTCAATTTTACACGCCTCTCTCCTTCACATAAAATGTGCTTTTTTGTATGTCGGCCATTTTGGATGCAGTGTAAGAAGTAGGTCCTAGCATGCCAGCCAATCAAATGACATCACTAGAAAGCCCAGGATGTCCTCTGAACAGTACAACAGGACTTGACAGAGTAGCTCAAAAAATGCAAAGAAAATTCATGAAAACACAATGTCCACTACAGAGGACACAAGTCAACCGGCGGGGTCTCGGGAGGATATAAAAGTTATTAAGTCTAAGCATATGCCAAGAACCGATAGATCCAGATCCCCTTCTTGCAGTTGTAGGCATTAGTGATTTTTAGAAAGCAGCACAGACCAAATCGTAGTTACTTTATCAGTCTATAATATTAAAATTATTGAACGGGAAACTGAAAGTTGCTCAAATAAACATCTAATGAGGGATGTAATGAAACATTCTGAACTGGAGAAAATCAGATTCCCCCTAAAATAAAAGAAAGAGGACAAAAATCTATCAAATCTGGCAACCTTTCATAGATTATTTTAAAAACATGAATTCTACAGGAAATAGTTGAATTGAAGAGGATTAGACTCATTTAGATTAAAACTGAAGATCAGCATTTTAATATTTAT
>NW_026613818.1:10000-20000 GCF_903798145.1 Danio aesculapii | reverse complement strand
CTTCAAATATAGACATCTGGCGCACTCTAGTGGTGTGTTTACGTGCTTTTGAGACATTTCTAGACAAATCTGAATTATGACATAGGTATTACAAGAAGGTGGTGACTTATGAGGACATTGCTGTATTTTCCTGCTAAAATACAGTTTGCGCTGCATAAAAACAATGGAAACCTATGCAATGTCCCCACAATTCACAAAAACAAACCTGGTGGGTGTGTCTCTGTGAACATATTTTCATATATAATGGGGACTTAAACCTGAGACTTCCAGCCACTCCTGTTACCATGGTAACCTAAATTGTGGTGTGTACCTGAGCCCAGTCTGTTCTTGTACAGGACGCCGCTGGTGTTTCTGCAGCGCACCGGGAGCTCGTTGTCATAAACAGACGGGTCCCAGTTATACTTCGAGACATCTTTATCATGTCCAGATGACAGCGGGGTGTTGGGGGTTTGAGGACCTGAAGCAAACACACAAACACATTCAGAAGACTGCATTTCGGATGAGATTCATAGATACTAAAGCTTAAGTTCACCAGGAGTCATGGGAGTCCCTGTGGCTTTCAGGCTTGTGGCGTCTACGATGCTCCCGTCAGTGTGAACCACGATCAGCGTGGCCTTCTGGGCACTCAGAGTGTTTCCGATCTGAAGCGTCGCTCTGCCTGTCTGCACAAATATTACATTTACTGCTGTTATTTTGATCCAGGACATGTTTGTATCTATATTAAAATAACTGAAAAAGCGTGTACTGTGGTATTACTATGATTACTCTGGACATGTGAGATAGTGATAGAATATGAATATATTAATAATCATAAAATATGCAAGATTTAATCAAGATTAAATAGAATTTAAAGCTGGAAAAGCAACCATGTTTAGTAAATTAGTAAATACAATAAGCAAAATATTATATATATATATATATATATATATATATATATATATATATATATATATATATATATATATATATATATATATATAAAAAAAATTTTTGTAGTCATTACTTAAAGTGGATCAAAACATGCAACCCAAATATTAATTTTATATTTAAATATTTTATATTTATTTACCAAATATTTTTACAATGAACTAAATTATCAATATATATATATATATATATATATATATATATATATATATATATATATATATATATATATATATATATATATATATATATATATATATAGTTATTTGATATGTATTTATTATTTATTTATAATTAATTAATTATTAGTGCTGTCAAAAGATTAATCAAGATTAAAGGGGGTCGTACACCCACGCACTGCGTCACGCCACGCAGCGCCATGCATTTCAGAATTCTAAACATGGGTTTCTATGAGTGTACACACTGGCGCCGCAAGTCGGCGGCTGTCTGCGGCGCCCAACCATGACTCAGGACACTTCATATTTCTGCCGTGGCACAGAGCGCCATCTGAATACTTTCATTAAAACTTAACATGCAGATGTGCGCGTCGTGTCGCGGCACCGTGTGAGACTCGCTTAACCCCCATCATTTTAATAATTTTATTTAATAATAATTTTTAATAGTGTATTTACATATTATGTGTGTAAACATAATGTGTGTTTTTTAATATTATAATTTATATAAAATATTTTATCTAATCAAAATAATATATGAAATTAAATATATAACAAAAAATAAATAAACAACAAACTCTGTATATCTTTTTACTTTATGTTTGTTTGTATTTATATAATACATATACACAGCAGGGGCAGCACAGTGGTGCAGTGGGTCGCACGTTTGCCTTACAGCAAGAAGGTCGCTGGATCGAGCCTCAGCTGGGTCAGTTGGCGTTTCTGTATGGAGTTTGCATGTTCTCCCTGTGTTGGCGGTGGTTTCCTCCGGTTTTTCGCAATCGTCCAAAAACATGTGGTATAGGTGAATTCAGTAAGCTAAATCGTCTGTGGTGTATGAGTGTGAATGGGTGAGTATGGATGTTTCCAAGTGATGAGTTGCAGCTGGAAGGGCATCCGCTGTGTAAAACATATGATGGATAAGTTGGCGGTTCATTCCGCTGTGGTTCCCAGATTAATAAAGGGACTAAGCCGAAAAGAAAATGAATGAATGAATGGATATACACAGCACACATACATCACTCATTCATTTTTCTACGGCTTAGTCCTTTATTTATCAGGAGTCATCATAGCGGAATGAAAGACCAACTATTGAGGCATACGTTTTACACAGCGGATGCCCTTCCAGCCGCAACCCAGTACTGGAAAACACCCATACACTCTCATTCACACACATACACTATAGCCAAATTAGTTCATCCAATTCCCCTTTAGCGCATGTGTTTGGACTGTGAAGGAAACCGGAGGAAACCCACGCCAACACAGGGAGAACATGCAAACTCCACACAGAAATGCCAACTGGCTCAGCTGGGACTTGAACCAGTGACCTTCTTGCTGTGAGGCAACAGTGTTAACCACTAAGCCACCATTCCGTCACACTTACATCTATTATGTAAACAAACTTTTATTTTGAATGATTAATTATGATTAATATTTTTAACAGCACTATTAATTACACAACATGTTTGATCCACTTAAAATGTTGACTACTGTATATCAACATATTTATCTATTTTACTATGTATTTAAGTATTTAAAATAATTTACTGTTTTTAAAAAAGCACAATTCTTACATACAGTTGAAGCCAGAATTATTAGCCCCCCTTAGATTTTTTTTTTGTTTTCTTTTTTAATATTTCCCAAATGATGTTTAACAGAGCAAGGAAATTTTCACAGTATGACTGATAATATTTTTTCTTCTGGAGAAAGTCTTATTTGTTTTATTTAGGCTAGAATAAAAGCAGTTTTTTATTTTTTAAGAATCATTTTAGGGACAAAATTATTAGCCCCTTTAAGCTATATATTTTTTTTCGATAGTCTAAAGAACAAACCATTGTTATACAATAACTTGCCTAATTGTCCTGCCTAGTTAACCTAATTATTCTTATTAAGCCTTTAAATGTCACTTTAAGCTGTATAGAAGTGTCTTGAAAAATATCTAGTCAAATATTATTTACTGTCATCATGACAAAGATAAAATAAATCAGTTATTAGAAATGAGTTATTAAAACTATTATGTTTAGAAATGTGTTGAAAGATTGGGGAAAAAATAAACAAGGGGGGCTAATAATTCAGGAGGGGCTAATAATTCTGACTTTAACTGTACATTTTATGACTTTTAACCTTGAAATTGTTAAATAAATGTAATTGTTTACTCTTACCAGCACATGTTCAGGTATAGAGGTTGCCGTTGCAACTGCAGACGTAAACACAGAGTCATCTGAACTCTGAACGTCTCCGACAGTGACGGCTGTGACCTCTGAAAAAGAAATAATGAAAATGTAGAAAATGTAGTAAGTAATAATGCTAAATATTAACAGCAATAAATTACATTTTAACATTTATTCAAATAGAAAACTGATATTTTAAATTTACAATATTTTCCAGATCAAATAAATGTAGCATTACTGCACATAATTGATATGTGGTAGCTATTTGCTAGCAGGCACACTAATTAGTAGTATATTACTAGCATTTTCGCACATTACTAGTATGTTTGTAGTATGTTTTAACACACTGCTACAATGTTTTACAATTTTGATAACTTGTTGTTAACATTTTAGTTAGCCTGTTTTGGATTTTCATTGTTTATGCTAAAGCACTGCTAGTATGTTTAAGCATAACAACATTTGCTTTGTTTTAACACCATGCTAACTCGTATGAAGCACTGACAATAACATTGTTGGAAATTTTATGTTCATGTTTATATACTCATGGATAGCACAATAAAAACATTTTGCTAGCATATTTCGAAAAAAAATACTGTAATATATTTAGTTATATCAGCAAATTAAGCTTCAAGCATGTGGAAGCTATGTGCTAGCAGGCACACTGATAGTACTGTACGTTACTAGCATGTTATGTTAGTTATTGAATGTTACTGCTACCATGCTTTACAATTTTGATAACTTGTTGCTAACATTTAGTTGGCCTTGTTTCAGATTTTAACATTGTTGCTAGCCGGTTTAGCATAATACTTTCCTCTTTACATGTTTTAACACAATGCTAGCACATATGAAGCACTGATAATAACCTTGTTGGAAATATTAAGTCTCTTTAAAACATAGACAGCACAATAAAAACATGTTGCTAGCATATTTCATCATGTCAAAAATATATTATTGTAATATAAATATCGTTATATCAGCAAATTAAGCTATGTGAAAGCTACTTGATAGCAGGCACGCTGACAGAATGTTACTAGCATGTTTAGCACATTGCTATTTGTTTTTAGCATGTTTTAAAACACTACGACTATGTTTTTAGTTAGACAGTTTCATATTTTAACATGTTGCTAGCATGGTTTAGCATAATAACATTTGCTTTACGTTTTAACACTATGCTAACATGTACAGTATGAAGTGCTGACAATAACGTTGTAGGAAATTATATGTAAAATATATGTAATTAGGAAAAAATATGTGTATGTATATATATATATATATATATATATATATATATATATATATATATATATATATATATATCAGCAAAATAACAATAAATATATATTTATATTTTTGATATAACAGCATGAAAAAAATCATTTTAGGACCATTAAAATATTAATAAATGCATATTCATGTTGAGAAATTATCATATGTTAAGGAAACATTTTAGCAATTGTAGTCGTTAAACTGTTTTATGCTAATCATTGAATCAAGATAATGATTGTTATAATATAATTAAATTTACGCTGAAATTTATAGTCATCAATTTTTTTATGCGAATGTGTAAAACTTTGTACAAATCTCACTTTTTTTAAATTAGAAAAAGTATACATTCACATAGATTAACATAGTCACCAGGGGTAAAAGAAAAAGTATAATAATAATAAATAATTAAAATAAATGTACATAAAGCTTTATAAATTATTCCAGATTTTCTGTTTGTAATGTTATACACTTTACCACCAAATTGTTTAATCTCTTTTATAAAAACGTTACAATTTGGCATTTATATATGATATTTTCCATGTAAATTTACTAGTTGTATAACTTCAATCAACTGTATCATGCACGAAACGTGATCTTCCGTCTAATTAATAATCAACTCCTTATAACTACAACATCAGCATCTGCGCATGGGCAACAATGACTGACCCGCAAACGCGGTCTCGGCATCGTCCGGGTTCGGGAGGGATTCGGTGATGTCGATGTTTCCCTCTTCTCCTATCACAGTCATCGTGGCAACTTCGGCCTCCGATTCGGTATCCGAACCCACCGGCTCTCCAGTAGACGCGCCCTCGGACGCGTCGCCGAGCTCGAGCTCTTTCGTCGCCGGTTCTTCAGTCGCGTCCATTTCAAAACAGCGGCGCACGAAATCAGCCGAAACTGTCCGAAGGGCTGTCGAGGCGAGGAGCGCGTCCCTCACGATTTAACGACGTGCAACAATCCAACCGAGCGCTTATTCAACCTGCACGAATAGATTATCAATTTTTCAAAGCGTTTTTTTCTTCGAGTGTGAAAGAAAAGAAGGCGGCTGCAGGATAATGGCCTCCGAGTGTCTTTAGTGGGGACGGGGATCAACACAGGAAGGAGAGCAGGCGGAAATTACCGAATCAAAACGGAAATTACCGAAAGAACACGACGTAACACGAAATGACGCTCGAGAACACAGCACGTGATTTCCCCCGACACAAATGTGGATTGTGTTCAATAAAAAGTTATTTTAATCTTCAGAGAAGTTGAAACTTTGAAATGGAAACTTGTAAAAAGAAATTGTTTGCGCTAAAAAAGTTAGACTGCTTAAGTGTTGTTGCTTGTATTTTAATAAAGAAAAACAAAACTATTTCTTTACAGTGTATTATAAACGTGTTTGTCAGAAAATTCAAATAACAAAAGCAAAAACAAAAAATGGGAGAATTATCATACTTAATAACATAAATAATTATAACATACATGTTTTATATTTATATTTTATAAGTTGGTTTATTTATTCGGCCAAATACATATATACATACATGCATATATATATATATATATATATAAACCATTTTTCACCATATTTTTAAAAATAAAATATTAAATGGAGAATAAATTATAAAACCAAAATGTATCTTGATTTTAATATAAATGTTCTTAATTTTTTGCCTTTTTAATATAAATGTGTTTGGCAGAAATTACTAAAATAAAACAACAATCAACAACAGCACTGATCGATATAGCATAGAAATGTTTTAAATCCCCCTTAAAATGACAAGGAATCATCATTATTTTACTGTAAACAGATCAATATTCCTAGAGTTTACTGTAATTCGTGTAATAATAGTTCATATATTTACCAGCCATAAAGTAAAGTATTACAGTAAGATGCAGAATAAAGGGCATAAGAATGCTATTTATAAAATCTTGATATAGTGTTTATAAAATGTATTATTGGTATTAATGTTTCCAAAACATTGGAAGAAAAAAAAAAACAAGAGTAAGAGTTTGGTCTGTGATGTGGATCGTCAGATGGGCCAGCAGGAAGAACAGGACTTTAGTTGACGGATGTGACCAGACTGACGTGGAAAGCTTACAGACTGTCCTGTAAACAACAACAAAAAAACATTGATTACTATTGATCTGTTCATTATGTTGGCTTGACAAAATCAAAACACTAAAATTCTGTTTATTTATTTTTTCTAACTGATTACTGACAACAAACAGACAATCAAATCTACTTAAAACCCTATTTTAAATATTCTAGAAGCTAATTTGTTAACAATATATTAATGCTAGCAATATACAGCATGCAGAAAACATCTCAGCAAATGTGTCAAAACATCACTGCTGAAAAAGTCTAGGCTGGTTTTAGCTGGTCGACCAGCCTGGTTTTAGAGGGTTTTTTGACTATTTCCAGGCTGGTTTCCAGTCATTTCCAGCCTGGTGGAAAATGACCAGCTAAAACCAGCTGGACCAGGTTTAAGCTAGACATAGCTGGTTTTGGCTGAGCTCCCAGCTTGGCCAGCTAAGACCAGGCTGGAAATCGACCTGGAAAGGTTAACAATACCACAGGCGAGACACATTTAAACAATTTGTTAAAACCTGGAAGCAACAAACAACATGCTATTTATGAAAATAACATGCCGGCAACATACATGGCAATCGGCAACAATCAAGCTCGGTGCATGCTAACAATATGTTAAGTATCCCAGAAACATGCTAAATAGGTGCTAGTAACATGATAAAATGTGTTAGCAATTTATTTGTTATGCTAATCATGCTGGAAACATTCCAGAAAATTTGCTGGTTAGCGCTAACAACATCCTAATCATGCAAGAAACATGTTTATTAGTGCTAACATTATCCTAATTATGCTAGAAATATTTTAGAAACGTAATTAGTGCTAACATTATTCTAATCATGATAGAAACTTTCTAGAAACATGTTAATTAGCACTAACAATATCCTAATCATGCTAGAAACATGTTAATTGGCACTAACAATATCCTAATCATCCTGGAAACATTCTAGAAAATGTGCTAGTTAGCGCTAAAAATATCCTAATCATGCTAGAAACATTCTAATTAGTGCTAACAATATCCTAATCATGCTAGAAACATGTTAATTAACACTAACAATATCCTAATCATCCTGGAAACATTCTAGAAAATGTGCTAGTTAGCGCTAACAATTTCCTAATTATGATTGAAACATTTTAGAAACATGCTAATTAGTGCTAACAATATCCTAATCATGCTAGAAACATGTAAATAAGCACTAACAATATCCTAATCCTGTAAATATTCTAGAAAACATGCTAATTATTAGCGCTAACAATATCGTTATCATGGTAGAACATTTTTGTAACGTTCAATGTCATGTTAGTATGGAAAACAGGCTAGCAACATATTCATGCTAACAATATGTTAACCAATATGTTGTGTTAATTCTTGCAAATAATAAACGTTAGCATGCTATCCCTACTCAAAACATGATAGAAACGATCCACACTAGTGCTGTTTAATGATTAATCGTGAATAAAGGAGTACAAAATAAGATTTTATTTCTATAATTTATACATTAATAGACATTTTCTAAACATGTACATACATAATAAATAAACAACACACACACTAAATTATGTAGACACGTTAGCAGTACTAATCTGCACAACATGCTAATTGAAGCTAACAAAATACTAGAAGCACATTAGCTACACAAATGAACTTTGACTAGAACTTTCAGATGTTATTGTACACTATTACATCTGCTTTTGTCAACTTAACATCAAACATTCTTCTAAACTTCAGTGTTCATTACCTGGAGTAAGCGGGAGTGTAGATCCAGAATTGAGCACAACCTGAAGAGAGAAAGTCTGTTTGCTGGCAGTCTTCCTCACGGAAACCTTCACTTCTTCTCCTGTGATCATCCAGTCCATCTTATGGCCGAGATAACAAACACCCTTCACACTGAGCGCAGAAACGTCCAGCGGCAGCAGCGGAGAGAAGGCCAGCTGCTCCTTCTGTACTCTGAACACACACACACAAACCATATAATGAGTGCATGGATGTGGGAGAGTCCCAAAATGACACACTATACACATACACTTTATTAGGTACACCTTACTAGTACTGGGTCGGTTGTAACTAGTGCTTATTTGAGTTACTGTTGCCTTTCTATCAGTTGGAACCAGTCTGGCCATTCTCCTCTGGCTTCAACAAGGCATTTGTGTCAACAGAACTGCCGCTCACTGGATATTTTCCCTTTTTCTGACCATTCTCTGTAAACCCTAGAGATGGTTGTGCGTGAAAATCCCAGTAGGTCAGCAGTTTCTGAAATACTCAGACCAGCCCGTCTGGCACCAACAACCATGCCACGTACAAAGTCACTTAAATCCCCTTTCTTCCCCATTCTGATGCTCGGTTTGAACTGCAGCAGATCGTCTTGACCATGTCTACGTGCCTAAATGCATAGACTTGCTGCCATGTGATTGGCTGATTAGATATTTGCATTTTTACATTATATAGAATGGGATTGTATCATTACAGTGCAATGCATACTGGGAATTTAGGAAAAGGGAGGCTGATTCCTATTGATCTACTCTGTTTGTATGACAAAATGGCGTAGAGTAGTGCATAAGTGTGCTATTTGGGACGCACCTACAGTCTAAGTCCTCATTGATTTACTGATTGTTTTACCTGAAGCCTGTGTAGCCGAACAACACGGCCTGCAGGAATCCACCCATCCCTGTCAGGAAGTTTACACATCCAGAGCCATCGGCCGATTCACTCCAGACCTGCTCAAACACGAGATTTTTTTTAATAATTTTTTTTTTTGGGTTTTCACCTTTAAAGTACAGGACAGTGGAGATTACAGACAGGAAAGTGATAGGAGGGGAGAGAGGCGAAGGATCGGCAAAGGACCTCGAGCCGAGAATCGAACTTAGGTCACCATGAGCACCTTGGTGCTATACGTTGCCATACTAACTACTCAGCTATTGACCTTTTACTGTGGTGTTGTTTAGTTCAGGAGTATTTTTCAGTCCTCCAGAAGTTTGGAGGGACATTTTTATATATATATATATATATATATATATATATATATATATATATATATATATATATATATATATATATATATATATATATATATATATATATATATATATATATATATATATATATATATTTGTAGCCTAAAATGATTGATTTTGTGTCCAATAGTACAGTAGTTAGCGTACTGATATATAGCACAACAGTGCTCCAGGCGTCCAGAGTTCGAGTTCTAGCTTATTAAAATGATTGATTTTGTGTCCAATGGTACAGTAGTTAGCGCACTGATATATAGCGCAACAGTGCTCCAGGCGTCCCGAGTTCGAGCTAATTAAAATGATTGATTTTGTGGCAGATTTTCCCAAAATTATGGCATTATTCACATCAATTCTTATGTTTTGTCCATTTTTTTCTTTTTCTT
>NW_026613818.1:0-2500 GCF_903798145.1 Danio aesculapii | reverse complement strand
TATATATATATTATACAAAATACATACATATATATACACATACATATATATATATATATATATACACAAAATATTATTTAGGTTTCACTAAATGCCATTTCGCTGGCTGTAAATGAAGTGAATCCATTACAAAAACTGAGCATCTAAATGAAAAATCGATTTTCGAACTATATGCAATAGGGGGCGCTGTGGAGCGAATGAAACAGACGTGCATCGAAATCTGGATTTAATTATGATCTGTAAAAACTTTGTCAAGAAAAACAATAAGGAATTAAAAACGTCAATATTAATCTGTCAAATTAAGAAAACAGCGTATACATTTACTTTTCTGTTCATTGACCTCAACGTTCGAGTCAACGTTCGTTCACCTGTTCTGGTTGCTATACCTGCTTTTTAGTGACACGATATAAGCACAATAGGTGGATATGTACGTTACATATAAAAATTGAGGCAACTTCTTAGTTTACATTTTTTATTTTTAATTTGCTCTGCAAAATAATTCAGTATTTTTTTAATGTACATTGTTTAAAACGTTCAAATCTCACAAGATATAATGCATCAGCTAGTTGCTAATTTAGCTTTCGACATTAACATTTGTAAATATTGTCTAAAATACCATTTAATTAAAAAAATTATTTAAATAAACGTCATTTTGGAAACACTCAAGTTTACGTGCCCATGTACAATACCTAAACCCAATTACTACATTAATAATTATTAAAGTGTGAACCGGAAGTTGCTGAGAGTTTTATTTCAGTATGTTGATGTACTTCCAACTGAAACAGAATACTGAGTAGGGGGGCGGGGCTTTCTTTTTGCGCATCTTTCCCTGAAGCGTGAACTATGGAAACCCTAAGGTTGACGTCAACAGAAGGGTCCCACTCCAAACAGCAAATGGTCAGACTTTGACTGAAGATTACCAAAACACATTCAAAACAATGCACGGATTAATTACTCACCTTAAGAACAACATTGTAAGCTAGGAAAATAAACCTTGTACATTTTGATTTCACACGAAATTTAATGAGGTGCAAATAAAGTTTACTGAGCTAGCTTTTTAGTTTCACTTTCACTTTAAGCATCATTGTAATGGTTTGTTAATAGTGAGAATTGTACCTTAAAAATAAAGTGTGATGATGAGCTGTACCTGCGTGAGATAGAAGTACTGCTGGAAGGCCAGAATCACGTCTCCGTTAATGTGAAGCTCCTGCTGGGAGTAAACGTCTTCTGGACAAACATCGACACCCGTCACTGCGCTCTCCCATGCAAACTTCAAACCCTGACGTGATCACATAAAAGTGTTTAATATAAGAGCATAAATTACTGCACATCCAGTTAACCAGTGTACCTTGCAGCCCATCTGCTGAGCGTTTGCTTGAGCTCCTCCTAGTGTTTCTACACGGTACTGCAGGACAGCCCGGGCCAAAGCAGGATAAAAGAGGGCAACACTGGGGTACATCCATGTGTCCTGCAGGGGGAGCCGGAGAGACAGACACTAATGATGGAGAGGCTACGAAACTTTATGAATCTTTTGTTTGGAGTCAGTGACTCAGAGCACGTATCAATTGGCAAGGTCATGTGATTTCAGCAAATGGAGATTCGTTACGTCACTCTTTCGAAACATTTCAAACATTAAATTTTTCCACCACATTCATGTGGGTTCACTCAGATCGCCCCCCAGTGGTGAATCATTGAACCGGTTTCATAGTTTTTACCTGTTCTCAGATCAATTTTATAAATTTGTAGTAGGGCTACATGATACTGGAAAAATATGCGATGTTGTTATTGAGCATTATGATAATAATATTTCTTACGATATAATGTTTTCCTTGAAAAATGCTCTTTTTATTAGCTGTTTTAAAGTCATTTTTTTATTTAACGATATTAAATTAAACAGCTCAAAATATTTTTCAGATATAATTAAAAGTGGAGGCGGGATACAGACAACAAATTTGACTAATTAGATGGGGCTGATGTAGATAAACAACCTATGCATAAAATAAATGTAATTTATCGCACATGTCTGTGATACGTATTGTACTCAATACTATTATCACGTTAACAATAATTCGCGTTAATATCGCGCTAATAATGTTTTAATGACACTTTTGTAAAATTAAAAGGAATAAAATAGCCAATTCCTGTCCTGTTTAGTGAAGCGCACAATAGAACAAACTAAATACAAGCTTTGAAATAGCTTTATAAAATAACACGTTGTGCAGACACTTCATATTTAATTATATTAGATATGCTAAGTGAATTTATTAGGCTATACTTTCAATTTAACATTTGCCGTGTTTCTAAAAGCCATTTTAATGTGTGTTTTTGTTACATTTACTCAGTTTCGACCAGCAGGGGTTATTAGCATCTGGTGTTTCAAATGCTTAACACATATGTAATTAAACACCAACATTTCCATTTATATGACTTTCATATTTGGTATATCAATAAAATTAATATTTTTTAAAAATAACTAATCTATAATTGGGCGTCACGGTGG